>NC_051423.1:33312670-33320170 GCF_015228065.2 Penaeus monodon | reverse complement strand
TTCTGCAGCATTCAGGCTTTCTTCCACCTGTTTAAGTAATTGTCCCTGGTTCTCTTCAGTATTTATATTTTTGGATAAATATAACCTTGTAAAATAATTCGGAAATTCGTTGGAATATCCACCCATTTGAAACCTTGTTTTCACATATTTATTCTTTCTCCGTGGAGTTGGTTTTACATTTTTTTTTAATTAGATGCTGTCTTATATCCGAGATACTTGCACTTTTTCCGACTGTTTAGTTTGGTCACTTTCGTTAGTTTTCATCAAAGTGGTCAAATATTGTGGTTTGGGGATTCGTAGCGGGGGAAAAAACACGACCTTGTAATCGCGATGGGTTTTGCGTGAGCTTTGTATGGAATCCTCTGCCGCGGCTTAGAGAATGATTGTTACTGTCCCGTGGTGTGGAGGGCAGATTTGCAGGCAGTTCATTTGACATGACTGTCATTATACGCCATTGCAGTTTTGTTTTCGCTGTGATATATAATGTCAGGATTGTTAAATCCTATGAAGCTATTTAAGTTGATAATGGTAATAATAATGGGTTATCACGGGTAGTGTTTACCATAATTATAAACAGTCATAGCAGCAGTATTATAATAATGATGCGGATAGCAATACATGAACATTTTGATGTTAGAAATGCCAATTATTAGAATAGAAATAAGGATTGGCCTGTTAATATTGATATGAATGATAATGTTACTGAATATGATAGTAATGATGATAATGGCAATATTGGTAATAACAATGATAATAGTTTAAAAGACATGCTGATGACCTCAGTAAAGGTGAAAACCAACAGAAATATTATCTTCAGAAATTCAAGACATCAGAGTAATAGTAACGTAACAATGTGAATGATGATGAAGAAGACATCGATTAAGATTCTGTGTAGTGAACGAGAACTGCAGCAGATGAGAGACCTGGCGGACAAAAAGACCGAAGAAGCCCACCGAACGCGGTCTGGTTACAGGAAGTCCTGACGGCGATCCGCTGCTAAAGAGGGCACGCGGCTGACAGTCACGGCGTTGCATCCGTCCACTGCACCGTTTCTTGCGCCAGTTGAAATAAGGTTAAGGGACTCGCATCCCGCAGTTCATTTTTTTTTTTTTTTTGGGGGGGGGGGGGTTGAGGTTAACAACGTTTGTAGGATTTGTAGGATCTCCCCTTCCGTTCCAGCTGAAGACGAGAAGGCTGGAAAGGCCTGCGAGGTCCCCATTTTGGGAACAGCGGCGCCACTAGGTCATGCAGCTTCTTTCGAGTCCCTAAACTTTCTGCGTTATAAGTGTATCCTGGAGGAGCTATCGAGCGGGGTGTTTTGACGCGGGCTTGGAGGGGGGGAGGCGGGAAGCGGGAGAGGGGATGGCTAAAGTTACAGGGGAAATAAGGAGTGCAAGCCATTCGTCTAAGAAGAGAAGAGAAAGAAACAGGGTGCTCTCTCGGAAGCTCTGTTGGAGGAGGACTCACGGATCGTCCTCTCTGTCAGGATGTTTACTGATCAGGGTAGCCGATGTGTTCAAGAAACTGCCCGCGAAGAGTGGGATTTCAGCTTACTTAATCCGTAACATACGTACGATTTATAGATAAGATGAGGGAAAGCGAAGTCACCACAGCTTGCAGACGGGGTTGTGTGTGAGTGAGGGAGGTAAATTAGGTAAATTATTGATTGTGAAGACAGTAGAGCAAAAGCGAAATCTTTATCAGTCGTTCACACAGTAAAAGAGGTCGCCCCATGACATACCCTGCGAAAGTTGATAGCATGGAAAGTGGAATTCAGTACTTGCTGTCACGCAGACACGCAGGATTAGCGAAAGCCGACTTCGCCGTTGTTTGGATAAGCTTGAAACCGCTGAAGGGAGCGGATTACGTAAAAGGAAACGTGATCGAAGGCTGAAGTGTTGTTGAATCTTAGGAGAAAAGGCGATTCTCGTGACATCCGCGTGACTGGACAGAAGGAGGAGTTACCGCTACGAATATCTAGGCGACGGCAACCCCTGCTTTTACGCTCCGGCCAGAAGGAAGTGTGGGTATCTGGGTTTATGTGTCCGAAGGTACATAAAGGTGATGGGATATCAGAATGCCACGGCTGTAATACCTCGGCGCGGGGGTATGTTTGTACACGCCTCTGTGGCAGCCTGAGTTTTAGTCTAGTTTGGAATGACAGTAAATCTCGTCGGCATGGCTGGGCGATAGAGCAAGGACAAGATGTTATTATTGCGTGCCCTGTTATGCCCCCCCCCCTCCCCGGACAAACCCTAAAAAGAGCAATGTCAACCGAAGAAACGAGAAAGGGTGAAGCTGCGACTAAGAGATGGAGGAGAGAGGGTGGAGAGTGCCAGTTAAGCATGCAGGCGAGCCGGGGAGAGCCAGCCAGCAGCTCCCGGCAGTGCCAGGCAGTCAGTTGGCCTCCTGAGCCCGTGGCACCCGCACGCCCCTACACTCGCTGGCATTCACACGCCCGCTCGCCTCCCCACACCCGCTCTTGCTCCCGCCGGCGCGGTTCCTCTCCCTCTGCTGACTGGAAAGCAGGCTACGCTGCCGGGAATCATTACTCGCACTGGTGCTCCTCCTCCTCGCCAGGGTCTCCGCGCCTCGCTGCTGCAGCGCGGCCCACAGGATACCGAACCAGGGCTAAATCATCGTTATTTGTTTCAATGCTCACTTCCGCGGGTGTGTGACCCCCTCCCCCCTTCCTCCTAAAGGTGTTTATGTTATACGCGGATGTGGATCTGTCGCGAGGTGTAATGTTGACGCAGGGGATCGAAGTGCACGTTGGTGGATATTGATACTTTTCTCACCCAATTATTTATACTTACTGCTCACGTGGAGAAAATCGCGCCCTCGGCACGCGTGAAAGGCAAAGGATAAGGAGAGAGAAAGAAAAGTGAGGAACCAGTGACATTGTCCTCGCAGCCGAAGAGGAACGGATTGTCGTTGCATATTCGTTATGTTTGTCTCGAGTGAGCGTGTGCGTGCGTGTGCTCGTGTAGAGACGTAATCTGTTGTGAAGCTATTGATTGAGGTGCAAGGCTAGGTAACCCGCCCCGGAATATCGCGTGCAGGGCGATGTAGATGGTAAACATCGGGGCAGAGACGCCGGGGCGGAGAGCTGGAGGTGGAGTGCCGTCCCGTGGCACAAGAGCCGCCGCACAGGTGTCATGTCATCCTTTGGGAGGGCCGTGCTGACAGCGTGCCGACCCACGTAGTCTGAACCACGTGGGGATAACCCTGTGCGTGACTCCCCCACCTCCCCTCCCCCCTTCCTTGTTCAAGGTACGTTGTTTTGCTTGCTGGAATCGTGACACGCCCCCCTTCGCCCACCTTTCTGTCCCTCTCACTGCCCGTTTAACTATCAACACATCTCTCTCCCCCTATCTCCCTCTCTCTACCTCTCTGCCCATCTTTCCCTTCTCGCCTCTACCTCCACTACCTTTACCTTCATTAGCGCATGGTTTCTTAGCTCACAAAATTATTCCCATCTCTGCTTGTGACCTCAACATTGCCGATCGCCGAATCACAACGGATGCTTCGCTTTTCCCGTGGCCCGCCCTTCGCGACCTTTCATTTCTGCTCTGTCACGTTCACGCATCTTCTGGAAAACAACTATGACGAAACAGGTGCAGCAAGATAGTAAAAGAAAAGTCCGGAAACCGGAAGAAAAAACAAGCCAAAGAAAACATACGGGAACAGTAAAAGAAGAACCAATATTCGAGATTTCACCTCAGACGGGGACACCTAGAAGGATGCCGCATCCATTCTCGAAGCTACGATTTATTATTATTATTTCTTTTTTTTATTATTATTATTATTATTTCTTTTTTTTGGGGGGGAGGGCTAGATTTGATCTCTTTTCAGTCACGTTCGTAATTACACACTCTTATTAAACTTTAGATCTGAACAATGTATGTGGGGCATTCAAGTTGGTGCCTTAATTCAATCTAACCTAATATAGCCAAATTTAGCCTAAACTAAACTTCTAACAGACTGCTCTAACACAACCCATCTGTATCTATAAGCTTACTTAATCTAGCCCGACGCTGTGTAATCTAACCTTGGCCAAGGTTTATATAAGTATACTAATATACTTGTATAGACCTTGACCTAGTCTATGCTAAGTTGTTCTATCAAAGCTGGGTTAACCTCTGATGTCCCCTGGTCTGATTTATCTGAACTTCGCTTTATTTAACATATTTAAAGAACCGGAAATGCTTCTGTTTCCCCGAAAACACTAAAAATAAACTGCATGAATTGTTTTGTGAATACTTTCTGCATCGGCAAATTCGTTAGCCAGCCACTAAATAAATTAATTTATAATATGTTCAAGTGATAACGGGTAACAAAACCTCAGATTTTAATATGCGTTTTTTAGCGAATTGTTCGGAAAGGAAAATGGCTGTCAGGAACAGATACATGCATTTTTGCCTTCGGCATTAATCGTATCAGAATAATTATTTTTAAAACTACCACACAAAGCCGCTTTGGCCGGCGGAGAAGCGGGAACGGACCAGCAGAGGAGGGGGTTCGCTGTTTTTCCAGTACCAAGATTTTAGTACCATTTAGTACCGTTCCCCTGCTGGTAAATTTGATACTTCCGGCTTACTGGTTACATGTACACGAATCTGGACACGCATGTACAATCTAGCTAGCTCTCTCTCTCTCTCTCTCTCTCTCTCTCTCTCTCTCTCTTTCTCTCTCTCTCTTCTCTCTTTCTCTCTCTCTCTTCTCTCTTGTCTCTCTCTTCTCTCTTCTCTCTCTCTCTCTCTCTTTCTCCTCTCCTCTCTCTTCTCTTCCTTCTCTCTCTCCTCTCTCTCTTCTCTCTCTCTCTCTCTCTCTTTCTCTCTCTCTCTCTCTCTCTCTCTCTCTCTCTCTCTCTCTCTCTCTTTCTCTCTCTCTGACTCTCTCACTCTCTCTGTATATGTAAGTATGTATGTATGCACACACACACACACACACACACACACACACACACACACACACACACACACACACACACACACACACACACACACACACACACACACACACACACACACACATTGAAATCATGTATTATTTTGATTGGCCGTGATGATTAACGTTTTGTAATGTAATTGATAGTCAGGCTCTGCAGTTTTAACCTGTAGAAAAGGCAAACTACTTCGAGACCCCTCCCCCTTTTCTTAAGGGGGTGGGAGGGCTCGTTATGTGGTCGATGCTATTGCCCAACAGTCATTAGCATTTGGGTTAAGGGTGTATGTGACCTTATTGTCTGAGGGTACACAAAGGGAGGGGATGATGTGACTGTAAGCCTTACTTTAAAAAGTCAGGACGGATATCAACAGTGGATGATCGTTTTTTTTTCTTGTGTTGTTTGTGGATTTTTGAGAGCATAGGTTTCGATGGTGTGCATGTTACGAAAATGTATTATTATAGTGTACTGTGCAAGTGAAAACGTGTGTTAGATGAATGGGAGAAATGAGATAAAGATGAGTATGAAATCTCGTTTTGCCTCTCCTTTTTTGAGGCGGAGACTCGAGCCTTGGGAACAATACGAAAAAGAAATGTCTTCGAAAAAGTATGTTGAAGGAACTTCGTAATATATTTAACTTTTTTTTTTTACTCGAGCTGGGTGGCGCTCTTCCCAAGCCAGGTTAAATGTGTTGAATGTGACCAGAATGTTCAAGAATCACTACCTCGGGGGCGTCATGGAAGCAAGGATGTGAACCAGTATTTTGGTATATTTTTACAAAAGGTAGTTTACATGGAGGCTACCAGGTGCACACGGCTACAGGCAAATTTACAGTGACTCTGACACGCCCAAGTAAATGCAGTCACACGTAAATCGACACTTACACACTCACGTAAATATGTGACATATTCTCTCTTTCTCTCTCTCTCTCTTTTCTCTCTCTCTCTCTTCTCTTCTTCTCTCTCCTCTCCCCTCTCTCTCCTCTCTCTCTCTTTCCCCTCTCTCTCTCTCTCTCTCCTCTCTCTCTCTCTCTCTCTCTCTCTCTCTCTCTCTCTCTCTCCTCTCCTCTCTCTCTCTCCTCTCTCTCTTCTCCTCTCTCTCTCTCTCTCTCTCTCCTCTCTCTCTCTCTCTCTCTCTCTCTCTCTCTCTCTCTCTCACTCTCTCTCTCTCTCTCTCTCTCTCTCTCTCACCAGAAAATATTTTTGTCATTATTTGGTGTATATAGATACGATATAGAGTTGTGCTTACTTACCATCCAGCATTCTGTTTACCTTTCATACAGTGTCCCGAGACAAGGCGTAGCTGAAATCTTGCCTCGTAGTCTTCATTTCCATCTAATATCCTCCTTGAACAGTGATTATGATCATAGCACTGTCAGTTATGATATAAATAACTGTAACAGCAAAACGAACATGAAATTCTGATAATTATGATAATTTAGCAATTACGATTACACCAGCAATAGTGTTAATGAAAATATTTTATGCAGTGTTTGTGGCCATGATATCAACCCTGCAGTGTACATGGTGATTGTGTCCGCGGAACGGGAAACATTGCCCTTGCAAATATTTCATTTTAGGGTAATATCGGCACACAGAGCACTGGTTGCAATGTTGCAATGGCAGCAGACCGAGTGGATGTGTTTTGCGCAATAATAAAAAACTAGGGTTAGTGTATGTTACTATTACTGGTATTGGTATTATAGAATTTATTACCACCATCGTTCTTATTTTAATGCTTATTATTGTATTATTATTATTATTATTATTATTATTATTATTATTATTATTATTATTATTATCATCATTATCATTATTATTATTATTATTATTATTATTATTATTATTATTATTTCTTTTATTGTTGTCATCATCATTTTCAGTCACCGCCACCATTATCACCATCATCAGCAGTAGTAGTAGCAGTACTAGGCATTAGCATTAATACTATTATTATCTCTACCACTACAACTGCTGCTGCTGTTACTGCTGCCGCTATTGCAATTATACCACCATTACAACTACTGCTGCAGGATAGTATTATTATCACTACTGTTACTGATTTTAATGCATTAATGCAAAATAACCCTGCACTACGTAGTTAGAAGTCTTGTTTGAGACAGATAATGCATGCAGAGATTAAGAAAATAAACTTTTTGACTGAAAATTGTTATGATAATGAGACGAATATCTTCCTTATACTTCATTAGTTACAAACCAAGACTTGTATGTAAGAACAAATGCCAAAAGAAGAGTTTCTAGTTGTTATTGATAATGTAAATAATTTATTGTGAATTGGTCAGTTCGTAATATTCCAGGGAAGAGGTAGGATAGAGGAAATTCAGTTGTTCTGTTCTTGCAGTTATTGTTTATGCATTTACTTATTTATTTTTGTATTTCACCAGAGGGGGCATGTTTACTTATGTATTGGGCTCTTGGTTAAATGGATGTTGTTGTTTTTTGGTCTGTCACGAGGATTTCATGAAATGTTGCAGACGGATTATGGTGAAAATACATATTGCAGATGGCACAGGGACACATTTATTAGAGTTT
>NC_051423.1:33297670-33305170 GCF_015228065.2 Penaeus monodon | reverse complement strand
GCGGAAATGTGTATGTGCGTACGTACACTCTGTGTGTGTGTGTGTGTGTGTGTGTGTGTGTGTGTGTGTGTGTGTGTGTGTGTGTGTGTGTGTGTGTGTGTGTGTGTGTGTGTGTGTAAGAGTACGGGAGAAAGACGAGCGTGTGCAGCTTCCCATATTCGACTCCAGCTGAAATATTAGCAACCAAGATGGCTAAAGAGGCAATGGCAAACGTCAGAAGGAATGCAGTTATGATTTCCGACTCACAGTCAGTATTGTTGTCCATCAGTGTTAGAAATAACCTTACTGCTGAAAGGCTTTGTGATATCAGAAGGCAAGGTAGAAGACTGAAAGCTTGCAGTATTAGTATTCAGTTCGTATGGGCTCTGACACATAAAGGAATTAGTGAAAATGAAAGGGGAGACAAACTGGCCCGAGAAGCTAAAAAAGAGGATAATACACACAAAAAAAATATGGAGAGTTAGCACATGGATTAGAGTTAGATGACGAAAGGCAGTGAAATTATAAGATGAAGTAACAGAAAAAAAAGGAGTTTTATCTATGGCGTGGAAGAATGTAGTAGATGGAAAGACACCACTACCGCTAAGCTCAGATTAAGCTACAAATCCCCTTGGGAATGTAATATCCAAACAGAAAAACGGTTAAAGCATTGCAGAGTGTGTGATGGTACGTCTGGGCACAACTTGAGAGATTTACTTTAGTACAGATACATTGAGCCTGACAGGAAGGCAGCAAGGTAAAGCATAGCATAAGCGTGCTTAATGTAATTTTGAATAGGTATAACAATTTGCGTCTGTTGAATAATGTGCATTTGTATATATGCGTATAATGTAACAGTGGAGAAAGTTGATTGTAGTTAATATTTGAAAATATTATTTGGATTGCAAACAATTGCAATGGAAAAAAATGTAAAGATCTAGACCCAGGATCTGAGTTATATTGTATGTATTCATGCACTCCAATGGAGGTGAGTAATTTTGGACACTGTAAAGCTATCCAAAATAAACCGTTTGATATCATATATCTCCCTCTCCCCCTCTTCTTTTACCCTCTCTCACTCTCCCTTCTCCTTCTCTATCGCTCTCTGTCTCTGTCTCTTTCTCACTCTCGCGTTCTCTCTTTTTCTCACTCTCTCGCTCTCTCACTCTCACTCTCACTCTCACTCTCACTCTCACTCTCACTCTCACTCTCACTCTCACTCTCTCTCTCTCTCTCTCTCTCACTCTCACTCTCACTCTCACTCTCACTCTCACTCTCTCTCTCTCTCTCTCTCTCTCTCTCTCTCTCTCTCTCTCTCTCTCTCTCTCCACATCTCCCCCTCTCGTTATTTTTTTAATGATAAGAAGAACGCGTGATTCATTATTAATAAATATACCACATTATTTCGATCAGTGCCCATTGGATATGCATTCCATTTTCATCATGATATTGACTATTCTGAGACACTTGACTATCGAACTGACGGCAACACGTGATCAAAGGTGTGTGTATTATCGTCCCCTTAAGGTAGGCCAGACTAGCCTCCCGAGTTAGATAAGGCTAGTGGTTCGTTATCCGTTCCTCTCCTTGACATTCCTTCTAAGTAAGGTTCCGCCTCATCTTCATAGGTTTGGCTGGCCAGGGTTAGGATGGGTTGAGATGGGATAGGATAGGTTCGATTGAATTATGTTTTGTTGTATTAGAAAAGCGCCTGGTTTGATTTTTTATTTTATTTTATTATTATTATTATTATTTTAAGGGTTTGGTTCGGTTCGAATGGGGTAAGTCTGGTTAAGTTAAGTTCGTTATTAAATCCTGTTAGGATAGGGCTTGATTTGGTTAGTTTTAGGCCAAGTTTGGTTTGGTTTAGTTGGGTTTATGCTAGGTGTCATGTTAAGTGCAGTAAATTTTTGGTTTTGGTCTGGAATAGATGGACAGCTAGACTCTGAGAAAGGCTTGAAATGAGCTCCTCGAGACGAATACATAAAGCAGGTGCATGTAAGCAGCGAAAAGCTTTCTCTCTCTCGTCCGCCTGCCCAAGCACACAATCTTCTCACAGGTCTAATTCGTACCAGTTTGTTCTCCTCTTTCTCCTCCTCCTCCTTATCGTCATCCATCTTTCACTGCCTCCTCTTTCTCTGGTCTCTCCTCTTCCTCCTCGTCCTTTCCCCTTTTCCTCCTCCATCATCTTCCCCCTTCTCCTTAGTTTTCTTTCTTTCTTTCCCCTACATCTCCCCCATTCCTCTTTCCCCCTTCTGTCCGTCTACTCCTTCTCTTCCCCATCACCTTCTCCCTTTTCTCCCTTGTTTCCTCCTTCCGTCCCTCTTGCTTTTCCTCCAACATCCTCTTTCCCCCTCTCTTCCCCCGTCCCTTTCCCTTCTCTCGCTCCTTCCCCTCCCTTCTCCATCCTCTCTCCCCTCTCCCCTCTCCCCCCTCCCCCCCTCTCCCTCCCTCTCCCTCCTCCCTCACCCTCTCCCCTTCCTCCCTCCCCTTTCTCTTCCCTTCTCTATTTTCTTTCCCCCCCTTTCTCCCCTCTCTCTCCCTTTCCTCGCTCTTTTCCTCCCCTTTCCCCTCCCTCCTCCATCCTCTTTCCCCTCCCCCTCCCCCTCCCCCTCCCCCTTCTCTTCCCTCCATTTTCTCTTCCCCCTCTCCCCTCGCCCTTTATCCACCCCCTCCATTTCTCCCCTCTCTCCCCTCCCTCTGCCCTTCCTCCCTTCCCTCCCTCTTTATCCATCCCCCTCCCTCCCCCCTTCCCTCCCCCCTTCCCTCCCTCTTTATCCATCCCCCTCCCTCTCGTTCCCAGGCGCCGCGTGGTGTGGAGAGGCGCTGTTTTTGCCAAGTCCTCGCCCAGTAACTTACATATTTCGCCGAGTGCCCCGAGCGGTTGGCGTGTCTCGGTCGGGGCTGTTTATGTCACGTGGGTTTATTTTAGGGCCTTTCCGTTACGCCCGATTTATGCTGGCTGCGGCTGACGGAGGCGCCCTCAAGGGGGACCTCCGCGCGGGGATTACGCCCGTCATGTGCGGGAGGCAGCGAGTGCGGGATTTGGGTCATCTTCATGCGCTCACGTACGAGAAAACGTACCTGTACAGCTACACTGACGGGCATACACACACATGTTGTGTAAGATTCGTGCTTAATGCTCTCTCTCTCTCTCTCTCTCTCTCTTTCTCTCTCTCTCTCTCTTTCTCTCTCTCTCTCTCTTTCTTCTCTCTCTCTCTGTCTCTCTCTCTCTTGTCTCTCTCTCTCTCTGTCTCTCTCTCTCTCTCTCTGTTCCTCTCTCTCTTCTCTCTCTCTCTCTCTCTTTTCTCTCTCTCCTCTCTCTCTCTCCTCTCTCTCACTCCTCACTCACTTCCTCACTCACTCATCCCCTCTCTCTCTCTCTCTCTCTCTCTCTCTCTCTCTCTCTCTCTCTCTCTCTCTCTCTCTCTCTCTCTCTCTCTCTCTCTCTTTCTTTGCCCCAGCTTTTCTCCTTCCCCCTTTCCCCTTTCCCCTTTCCCCTTTCCCCTTCCCCCTTTCCCTCCCCCCTTCCCCTCATCTCCCCTCTCCTCTCTTCTCCTCTCTCCCTCTCCCTCTCCCTCTCCCTCTCCCTCTCCCTCTCCCTCTCCCTCTCGCACATGTCCGCGGCTATACTTAATATTTTTGCCAAGAAGTATCATCTAGCTATGCAGTCGAGTTTAGCATATCATCATACATGACTTTAAGGTGTAAGAACAGGCGAGATGCTTGCTTATACACCCAGCGTGCCAGTATGCCCTGCGTGCCCGTATGCCTAATATGCTAGTATACCCACCATGCAACGGTGCTCGGTATGCTAGTATTTTCCCGTATATTTGCACCACGGTCTGGCTTTCCGTTGCACTCCGCAGTGGCACGTAACGCATTGCAACTAATGATTGTCAGCTCAGTTGTTGGGAAATTTATATTTTATGGGTTTGTGGGTTTTCGCTAACACGGACCGCTAAATTCACCTGTCACCGAATGCGTGAGTGAATGAAAAATGTTGTTCGCCTCCAATTGGCCAGGGCAGGCGGGGCTGTCATTTCGGTCCGTGCGCTGGATGCTATTCATGAATGTATTCGCGCGTTCGTCGCTCAAAAATGCACATACACAAATAATGAACGGACGGTAGAAACGCATGTGCACATACTGGAACACATATGTACACATGCGTACTGAAATACATACATACACACGCATACTGAAAAACATTCATACGTACTAAAACACATATACATACTGAAACATATGTACACATACTGAAGCACACACACATACTGAAACACATAAACACACATTCTGAAACATACACACATACTGAAATACATACACACGCACACGCACACGCACACGCACGCACACGCACGCATGCACACACACACACACACACACACACACACACACACACACACACACACACACACACACACACAACACACACACACTCTCTCTCTCTCTCTCTCTCTCTCTCTCTCTCTCTCTCTCTCTCTCTCTCTCTCTCTCTCTCTCTCTCTCTCTCTCTCTCTCTCTCTCTCTCACGAAAGCTAAGGGTTTAGTAAGTAATTGTGATATGCAGTGGAGTTTGTTCAGGCAGGGGCATGTCGTAAACGATACGTGATATACCAGGGGGAATTGAAAACATTCCTCCGCTGAGACACCTGTTTAGATTATCTGGCGGAGGCTCAGACGGTCGCGTGGGTGAGATTCGTAGTGGGTACCTCGCCCTCGCGACATGGACGTCCCTATCGTAGCAAAGCGGCGATAAGGCACCTCACGTAGGCAGCAGAAGGAATGTTTTGTGTTCTGTGCTGGGTGGCGGGGCGTCGAGTCTAGAAGCTCGAGGTACAAGTTCTGAGGACAGTGAACAAGGGGAGCGAGGATGGCAGGGCGAGAATGGCAGGGCAAGTCTGTGATGGCAATACCATAGTCATGTCTCTTGGCCGACGCTGCCACTTCAAGCCAGGCACAAGGATGGGGGGGCAGGGGGATAGGGGGAGGGAGAAGGGGATGGAGGGCTTCAGGGCGGGAGGAAAGGAGGGAAGAGGAGAGGGAGGCTAACGTACTGCGGAGGGGACGGTGAGTCGGTGAGTGAGGTCTTAAAGGGGAGGGGAGATCGCCCAAAGAGCTGGAGAAAGGGTGGGCGCCTTTGAAACAGCTGAGAGCGGCAGTTAGCATGTCTTTTAGCTTGGCAGAAGAAGCCGCACTCACGTGTTCAGTGTGCTCAGGGGGTGTTCGCCGACGGGTGACTGATGAGGCTCAGACAGGCGCGAGATAAGTTAGAATGGCGGACCTATTCGCATTATGCACACCAGTTGCATAATGGATGCGCTGTATTGTAATGTTGTTGGCCGGCATTAGGTTTGGCCCGCAGCGCGAATCGATGTAACAGAGCCAACAAGTGACGTAGCGTAGTCTAATGGACAAGTGTAAACACGGGCGTCGAGGAGCCAGTCTCCCTCCCCGCGGCCTCCTCGTCCCCTCCCACCTTGAGGAGAAGGGCGCTCGCCCGCCCGCCCGCCCGGACACCAGGGCTAGCGAAGCAGGACTAACAGGTTGAGGCGGGAGGCAGCTTCACTCAGGGAAGATTTAGAAACTAGGCAGGCTCGCTGTAAGTTGTATTCATTTCCATCGAGCAGATTTCGCTTTGCTTTGTTTTAATTCGGTGATAGAATACTGGATATACATAGGCCTATACAGAGACACTTGAAAGGACAAAACTACAACAAAAAAGATTAATTGAGAATATCGACAGACATGTTAGAAAAAGGAGCAAGACAAAAGAAGGCGGTGAAAAATCGCGGCTCGGAAGTCGGCCAGGATGGATGGGGCTTCTCAGACGCCGGCCGGGAGGACGGGCGTCGCACGCCGAGGGGAGTGCCAGGCGGGGAAATAGATCTAGCGGAAACGCCCACTGGAGGAGGGAACGGAGGGAGAGATAAATGGACGACGGGAGGGATCAGGAGAGAGATCGAAGTTTAGGGAGAGACTCGGTCGAAGAGATCGCTCAAATGTATACTTGCTTGTAATGTTGGAGATGGATGGAAGAGAAAAGCGAGGGAAAGGAGAGGTGGAGGGAGAGGATGAAGAAGGAAAGTTTAAAGGGAGGGAGAGGGAGGGAGAGGAAATATGTAGGAGGGAAAGGGAAAGGTAGGAGGGGAATATGTAATGCGGAGAAGAACGCATCTCCTTTATATCTAAAGTTGCGTCTCCCAAATTTCACCAGATAACAGGCACTGGTTGCATTGAAAGTGTCTGTTGTTGTGCCATGTAGCCTAATACGGGAGTCATTTGTGTGTTATTGCCCCGCTCTATGAATATGGTTCATATAGATAATAAAGATAATAGAGTCAGATATTGAACTCGGTGGGGATTATCTCTATAGTAGCGTTGTATTCGATATTTATCCCGGATGATAAAACATTTACTTACCTTAATATGATTGTTTTGTCCTGTCCCATATTCAGTTATGAAATCTTTCAGAGACTGCCCTTCCGGGTACACTGCAGGAATAGACGGACCCTTGAGAGCGCATGTCAACTGTCACCTCAATTTCTTGCGCCTTGTACTGTACAATGGATGATGATACTGCTTCTGAAACTGGATGTAACTAGAGAAAGAAGGCTGGAAAGGGAAGATGGGGAAGAGATCCTGCTTTCTTTAGCCGTTATCAACATTCCGCTTAACCACGTTGTTAAATCGGTAATCGGACTACTTAAGCGTCTGCTCATGATAATTGGCTGCGGCCTTAAATCGGAGTCAGCTTCTCTTCGTACTTACTAGATTTTGTTTCAGTTGGAGAACAGTGTTTACAGCATTAGGTGTCGTATTTTTAATCCGTCCTTTTTTTGTTTAGAATATCACTAAAAGCACTATCGCAGTCGTTCTTCTTTTTTTTCTTTCTTCTGCTTCTTCTTATTATTATTGTTGTTATTATTGTTAATTATGATGATGATGATGGTGGTGATCGTGATGATTATTGTTGATTAACGGATGTACTTATTGATATATACTGTAGACATAGAAACACCACCATGCGTTTTATGCGGCCAATAACAAGTAGCGATAATGCGTTCGGCTGGAAGGGGGAGTACGCGTCGAAGGGGGGGGGGTGAAGGGGGAGGCGAAGGTGCGTCATCAGGTGCGGGAGCGGAGCGGGGCTTAGTCACGGGAGAGGCGTTGCCCTCGCGCCGTCGGGGGTCGGGCGGCCGCGGGGGTGGAGGAGGAGACGGAGAGGAAGCAGGGCAGATGATGGAGGATGGAGTAAAATGGGGATGAGGGGGGATTGGAGAAGGCCGGAGGATGCAGGATGGAGTTAGGTGTTGATGGAGGAGGAGTAGAAGGATGGAGAAAGGCGGGGATGAAGGAGGAACAGGAAATGGCTAGGGGATGAAGGATGGAGCCAGGTAATGGTAGAGGAATAGGAACGGGAATGGAGGAGGAGAAGGAGAAAGCTGGATGATGGAAGAGCAGTAGGAAGCGGATGGCGTTTGGGAAAGGAAATCAGGCGTTGATGGAGGATGG
>NC_051423.1:33290170-33292670 GCF_015228065.2 Penaeus monodon | reverse complement strand
TTTTACGAAGGGCATAAGGCGATTCAGTGGTTATATTCATAATCTTACCCTAGAGGGATACCCACCCTGCTCCTCGGCGATTTATGGCAGAATTCTGATAGATATTCTCATAGTTTATTGATTTATTTTATATATCCATCTTCTAAGCCGAATGTTTGGCACGAATCGTCCGCCTCCCCTCGCGTGCCCGGGGCGGAGGTCTCGCAGCTGCGGCAGGGATAGCTGTCATCGCAAGGCCGCGGCGCCACTCTTGTTTATGGCTCGAGGAGGGGGGGAGGGAGGGAGGGGAGGGAGGGAGGGAGGGAGGGAGGGAGGGAGGGAGGGAGGGAGGGAGGGAGGGAGGGGGAGAGAGAGGGGGAGGGAGGGAGGAGGAGGGAGAGAGAGAGAGAGGAGGAGGGGAGAGAGAGGAGAGAGAGAGAGAGGGGAGAGAGAGAGAGAGAGAGAGAGAGAGGGGAGGGGGAAGGGGGAGAGAGAGAGGGGGGAGGGAGGGAGGAGGGAGGGGAGAGAGAGAGAAGGAGAGAGAGACTGAAGGGAGAAGAGAGAGAGGTAGTAGGAAGAAGAGAGAGAGGTAGAAGGAAGGAGAAGAGAAAAAGAGGAGAGCAGAAGGGAGAGAGAAGACGAGGTAGAGAGAAGAAGGGAAAAAGAGAGGTAGAAGGGAAGAAGAGAGGGAAAGAAGAAGGGAGAAAGAGGAGAGACAGAAGAGAGAAAAGAGAGAGAGGAGACAGAAGGGAGAGAGAAAGGAGAGAGACAGAAGGGAAAAGAAGAGAGACAGAGGGAGAAAGGAGGAGAGAGAAAAGGAGAGAGAGACAGACAGAAGGAAGAAGAGAGTGAGGGAGAAGGAAGAAGAGACAGAAGGGACAAGAGAGAGAGGGAGGGAGAAGGGAGACGAGAGAGACAGGAAGAAGTGTGAAGAGAGAGAGAAGAAGAAGGGAGGGAAAGGAAAGGAAAGGAGAACAGAGAGAGAGAGAGAGTTTAAAGCAAAAGAGATCCTTGTGTGCGGGGAACAGGGCGAGATGAGGGCCGGCCATGCGCGAATTTACAAGGTCGTTCCAAATTTCTCGCTCGCAAGATATCAAATAGTGCGTGTAGTTTATGGTCGCCGAGAGAACCGAAAAGTTCTTGGATAACTCCGGCGATAAAATTTCTCTGTCGCTTCCTCCTTTTCTGTTGTTGTAGAGGAAAGGAGTGGGAGATGGAGAGAGTGAAGGAGAGGGAAAGGAAAAAAAGGGAGAGAGTGAGGAGAGTAGACGGGGGAGGGAGAGAGGAAGGAGAGGCGGGAAAAGGGGAGATATGGAGAGGAAGAGGAAGAGAGAGAGAGGGAGAGGGGAGGAACGGAAAGAAGGGGATAGGGAAAGAGGTAAGAGAGAGGAGATTAGAGGACAGGAGAGGAGTGGAGAGGAAAGGGAATAAAAGAATAGAGAGAAGAGAAAAGAGAAAAGAAGAGAAAAAAAATAGTGAGAGAGAAGAGGGGTGAAGGAGGGCACAGAGAAGAAAGCAATATAAAAAGGAATAAGGAGCGAGGGAATGGCACGCCCGAGCGATGCGGCCGCGAGGCGCTAGGCCGTCCTCGGGAACCCAGTCAAGGTCGAGACATGTTTTGGCCGGATCAAAAAAAAATAAGTGGGGGATAGACAGATAGATAGAGACAGATAGATAGAGACAGATAGATAGATAGATAAATAGGTAGAGATGGATTGAGAAATTGGTAAATATATAGGAAGATATAAATAGATAGATGAATAAACAGATAGAGATAGATGAATATATATATATATATATAGATAGATAAATAGATGTTGCGATGGATTATATATATATATATATATATATATATATATATATATATATATATATATATATATATAGAGAGAGAGAGGAGAGAGAGAGAGGAGAGAGAGAGAGAGAGAGAGAGAGAGAGAGAGAGAGAGAGAGAGAGAGGAGAGAATAATAATTATAATATAATTATAATAATTCAGTTTGATTCCATTTGTTACAATGGATATTCTTAGTGTGACATACTGTCTGTTTCATTTTGCTTCTAAATTATCCCCTGTGCGCAAGGAACGGCCGGGGTTACCATCCACCGGCGGCGAGGGATTTGAACGCAGGTCAGCAAGACTGCTAGACAAAATTGCTACCGCTGCACCACAGAGAGAGAGAGAAAGAAAGAAAGAAAGAAAGAAAGAAAGAGAAAGAGAGATTGATTCCTCACAAATGTTTACAATCCTTGGCCAGACAATGCACTCTCTCTCTCTCTCTCTCTCTCTCTCTCTCTCTCTCTCTCTCTCTCTCTCTCTCTCTCTCTCTCTCTCTCTCTCTCTCTCTCTCTCTCTCTCTTTCCCTCTCCCTCTCCCTCTCCCTAAATCATCGCATTTAACTCTTTCTAAATTTCTCCACGTTATCTTTTCTTCTCGATTCGGAATTTGGTGTTTTTCTTCACATATTCTCTTCCCACCGTTCGCACTCTCTTCCTTATTCGGAATTTGGTGTTTTTTTTGTT
>NC_051423.1:33282280-33284780 GCF_015228065.2 Penaeus monodon | reverse complement strand
ATCATCCCGGGCCTCTTCACGAACGCCTGCCGTGCTTCCGCAGATGTTGCGTCGCAGCTTGCAAGTTGCAGAGTTTAATGGTAGCTGTGATGGAGCTTCGCCCTTGGAGGGGTTGACTTTGGTGGTTCGTTATCGTCGTCGTTTGGTTGGGTTTGTAGATTTATGTAGAGGTGGAATCCGTTATTTATTTTTTAGAAAGTGAGTATTTTTATGCACTGACGTAGAGATGAATCCCGTTATTTATTTATTTATTTACTTATTTATTTATTTATTTTTTAGCAGGAGGTGAGTGGCAGACCGCAGGAGAGTTGAGGCTGCTTGTTCTTATTGTTTTTTTTTCTTATTTTTTTCCCTCTTTTTTCCCCCTTGCCGGTCTCTCCCGTGAGTGATGCAATGCGGGGATTTTATGATTATGGGGCTTATCACTCGCGAAACGACCGAACTTGCGAGATGAACTTGGCGCAAGGGCGTGAGGAAGGAGCTTGGGTGGAGGCGGGCCAGGCGCGCGGCTTGGAGTGGGTGACGTGTTGAAGAGGTTGCAGGAGGCGAGATGTGCATGTGAGGAAGAAGCAATTTTTTTTTTTTTTTTTTTTTTTTTTTTTTTTTTTTTTTTTTTTTTTTGTCTTACCGTAGCATAAATGTGATTGTTGGTTCTGTAATGGGATCGTCAAGCTGATGTGAGAAGAGAGGGAAAGGAGTAACGTGATCCTTGTGTAGTATTTGTCTAGTGTTTATTATTATTATTATTATTATTATTATTATTATTATTATTATTATTATTATCATTATTATTTTATTAAGCGAGAAGGAAGGCTCCGCGCGGCAGTGATGTAAAGTTCTAATATCGTCTCGTTCAGACCCGCTCGCACTTGAGCCTCGCACTCGTGATCTCTGATGAATTAAGACGTCATGCCTCCACCCCTCCCTCTCCTCCTCCCTCCTCCCTCCTCCCTCCTCCCTCCTCCCTCTCCTACCCCCTCCTCCCTCTCATCCCTCTCCTATTCCCTCCTCCCTCCTCCCTCCTTCTCCCTCTCCTCCTCCCCTCTTCCCTCTCCTCCCTCCTTCTCCCTCTCCTCCTCCCCTCTTCCCTCTCCTCCCTCTCCTCCCTCCTTCTCCCTCACCTCCTTCGTCCTTCCTCTCCTCCTCCCTTCTCCGTCCTCCCTCCTTCGTCCTCTCTCCTTCGTCCTCCCTCCTCCCTCTCCTCTTCCCTCTTCCTTCTCCTCTTCCTTCCTCCCTCCTCCCTTTTACTCCCTTCTATCTCCCTCTTCGCTTTCCCTCTCTCCTTTTCCACTTCCCCTTTTCACTCCTTCTGTCTTCCTTTTTCTTTTCCTCGCCCCTCTTCTTTTGACCTTTCTCCTTTCCCCTTGCTTCCTTTTCCCTTCTCTGTACCTCATTCCACTGTTTTCAGCTTCTCTCTTTATTCCTCTTTTATTCCTGTTCCTTTCTTCCTCCCTTCCCCTTTCTTCCTCCCTTCCCATTCTTCCTCTCTTTATTTCTCCCTTCTCCCATTTCCCTCTCTTCCCACTCCCTCCACCTTCTTCCTTCTCCTCTGTCTCTTTTCTCCTTTCTCCCTCTTTTACTCTCTCCACCCATTTCCTTTTTCTCTCTCACTCTTCCTCTCTCCTTCCTTTTCTTTTCTCTCCCCCCCCCTCTCTCTCTCTCTCTCTCTCTCTCTCTCTCTCTCTCTCTCTCTCTCTCTCTCTCTCTCTCTCTCTCCTCTCTCTCTCTCTCTCTCTCTCTCTCTCTCTCTCTCTCTCTCTCTCTCTCTCTCTCTCTCTCTCTCTACCGCCTCCCTCGCGCGGCGCCCCAGCACGACGGCCACCCGCGCGCCCGTGTGCAGTGTCCCCGCCTGCCTCGCCTCCAAGTAGAAGGTCCCACGTAATCCCATGCCCCCCCCCCTTCCCTGCCTTCGCCCTCCCTGCGCCGATAAGCCCGGATTACACGGCCTAAACGGATTATGCGGATTTACAGGTTGATGAGCCGTAGGGCGGGGGCTCGGTTTGCACTCCTCCCCCCCCCTCTTCCTTCCTCTTCCTGCGTTTGGGAGTTGGGGAGAGCTGTTGGGGAGAGGCTTGTGGCTTTTCCTTGCAGCAAGTGAGGAGGGCTTAACCTAAGTGCTTCGCGGGGGATTTATGGGTCTTCTTGCAAACACAGTTGGATTTTTTTTAGGCGTTTCCGATCCTCCAGGATGACGGGACCGCTCATCCTCTCTTGCCGGTCGCCTCGTGGCTGTTTTTTTTTCTTTCTTTCTTTCTTTCTTTCCCGTGTGGAAGGAGCTATCTTGAGGTATCCTGGGCTCCAGGGACACGCCTTGAGTAGGAGGAGGGGGGGGGGGGAGTGGAGAAAAGCAAGTAAATAAAAAGGAAAAAGAAAAAGGTAAAACATTTTCTGAATGTTTGGAATGGCGGGGGCTCGCCAGTGCTGTGGAATCGTGATTGTAATAGGCAATTTGGCGTTTGTAGTAAATTCAGATAAGTTACTCCTTTATAGGTTTATGATT
>NC_051423.1:33267280-33269780 GCF_015228065.2 Penaeus monodon | reverse complement strand
CCCTCCCTCCCTCCCTCCCTCCCTCCTTTCCCTCCTCCCCTCCTCCCTCCTCCCCTCCCCCTCCTCTCTCTTTCCTCCCCTTTCTCTCTCTCTTTCCTCCCCTCTCTCTCTCTCTTTCCCCCCTCTCTCTCTCTTTCCTCTCTCCTCCCCTCTCTCCCCTCTCTCCTCTCTCTCTCCTCTCTCTCTCTCTCTCTCTCTCTCACACACCGCCTCACACACACACACACACACCCACCAAACCACACACACACCCAAAACACTCTCTCTCTCCTTTTCCTCACTCTCTCCCCCTTTCCTCTCTCTTCTCTCCCCTCTCCTTTTCTCTCTCTCTCTCTCGTCTCCTCTCTCTCTCTCTCTCGTCTCTCCCCCTCTCCCTCTACTCCTCTCCATCTCTCTCCCCTCTCTCTCGTCTTCCTCTCCCTCTCCCTCCCTCCTCCTCTCTCTCTCTCTCTCTCGTCTCTCTCTCTTCTCCTCTCTCTCCCTCCCCCTCTCCCTCTCAACCCCTTCTCCTTCCCTTTCCCTTCATCTTCTCCTCCTCCCTACTCCCAACCTCTTCTGAGGAAGGAAGTCCGTGATTAGTGTCACCGACGAGTCACCTGACTCTCTCTCTCTCTCTCTCTCTCTCTCTATCTCTCCTCCTCTTCTCTCCTTCTTCCTCTTCCTCTCATCCCCTTCTCCTTCCCTTCCCCTCTTCCTCTCATCCCCTTCTCCTTCCCTTCCCCTCTTCCTCTCAACCCCTTCTCCTTCCCTTTCCCTTCATTTCTCCCCCCCTACCCCCCACCTCTCTGGGGAAAGGAAAGTCCGTGATTAGTGTCACCGACGAGTCAGCTGACTCGAAGGGCGCCTCCGGGACTCGCACGCGGAAGCCATTTAAAGGTGACAGGTTCCACTTGAGTCGTGAGTCGCGTAGAGGAGAGGAGTCGCCGATGGCATGTTCAGGAGTGCGAAAGTAAAGGCGAGTGTTTTGGTAACTGTGAACGTTTCGTCCTGGTTCGGCCAAGCAAGGGAAAAAACGAGGAAATGCATAGACAAGGCTTAGATTCTTGTAGGCGCTCGGCTGTGGGCATTATCTCGGGCTGTTACTGTCTCAGAAGGCAGTAAGGATGCCGTTATGGGATGAAACACACCGGCATTAACAATATGGACACCGAGCAGCCAGGGGGTTTGTGGCTGAATTGTGTTGCAACAATGACTGTTGGAAGTAATTTCGTTCGGAAACAGTAGTGAGATAAGCTTTGAACTTAAGAGTAAAGAGATGCTTTGTAAGTGTGGCAGCTTCACAATGTTTTACGTTTATTTTCTTTCTTTCTTTTTCCCCTTACCGGGAGGAGAAGGATAACTCTTGGCCAAGGGTCACGCCAGGAATCCTTCCGAAATCTCTCGAAGGGTCTGGCCCCAAACTGCGCTCGCCGGGCCCACACTTTCCCCGAAGATCATGTAAAGTAAACACTCTCGTGAATAAACCAATGGCAGTTTTACGACACTACTCTAGCTACTCTTACTACTTCTACGACCACAACGACTACAATTACTACCCCTTTTTTCCCCCCCGGGGGGCGGCCGGCGTTTTGGCCCGGTTTCGCCCTGATGTTCCTTTCGAATCTTTGCTGGTATGTGGTTTGTCTCGCGGACGGTAAATACTTGTTAATATTCTTGTATAGGTTAACTGTACTTTGAAACTGAAATGCAATTTTATAAATAAATTGGGAGAAGGAGAGGGAGAGGGAGGGAGAGGGGGAGAGGGAGAGGGAGAGGGAGAAGGAGGAGGAAAATCGAGAAGGGGAGGAAGGAAAGGGGGGGAAAGGGGGGAGGGAAAGGGAGGGGGGAAAGGGGGGGAGAGGGAGGGGTGAGGAGGGGAGGGGAAGGGGGAGGGAGGGGGAGGGGGGGAGAGGGGGAAGGGAAAAGGGGAGAGGGGAAGGGAAGGGAGAAAGAAATGGAAAAGGGACAAAAAGGGGGGGTAAAGGGGGGAAAAGGGGGGAAAAAGGGGGGGGGGGAAAAAGGGGGGGGGGGTTTTTAAAAAAAAAAGGGGGGGAAAATGGGGAAAAAGGGGGGGAAAAAAAAAAAGGGGGGGGGAAAAAAAAAATGGGGGGGGGGGAAAAAAAGGGGAAAAATTTTTTTTTTTTTTTAAAAAAAATGGGGGGGGGGGGTTTGGGGGGGGGGGGGGGGGGGGGGGGGTTTTTTTTTTGGGGGGGGGGGGGGGGGGGGTTTTTTTTTTTTAAAAAGGGGGGGGGGGGGGGGGGGGGGAAAAAAAATTTTTTTTTTTTTTTTTTTGGGGGGGGGGGGGGGGGGGGGGGGGGGGGGGGGGAGGGGGGGGGGTTTTTTCGGGGTTTGGGGGGTGGGGGGTTGGGGGAAAAATTTTTTTAAAAGGGGGAAAAGGGGGTTTTGGGGGGGGAAGGGAAAAAAATTCAACAGAAAAAAAATTTAAAGGCTTAAAAAGCTAAAACCGTGCCCCCCTTGGGTTCGTTTAAAAAGCGTTTGGCCCCCCGGGGGGGCCCAAAAC
>NC_051423.1:33259780-33262280 GCF_015228065.2 Penaeus monodon | reverse complement strand
TATTATTCATATTATTCTCCCCCTTCTCATCTCTCATCTTCTCCTTTCCCTTCTCCTTTTGCTTCTTTTGCTTTTTCTCCTGCTTCTCATTCTCATGCTCCTCCTCCTCCTCCTCCTCCTCCTCCTCCTCCTCCTCCTCCTCCTCCTCCTCCTCCTCCTCCTCCTCCTCTCCTCCTCCTCCTTCTCTCCTCCTCCTTCTCCTCTCCTCCTCCTCCTCCCTCTCCTCCTCCTCCTCCTCCTCCTCCTCCTCCCTCTCCTTCTCCTTATTTACCGAGCTTCGCTTTTTCCCCGCTATTTGTCACTGTCCCATTCAGCCTCACGCCCCGAGGCCGAGAAGAAAGCGAGTGTGTTATCTCGTATCGGTACAAGTTCCAGGAAAGTGCCGTCGGGGGTGGGAATGTGGAAGACGGGGAGGGGGGGGAGGGGTCTGGGGGTGTCTGGTGTGGGTGCGGATGGGATGTGTGGGTGCGGATGGGGCGCACGGGTGCTTCTTTTCCTCCTTCCTCACCCTCCGCCTCATCCTAACCCTCTAGAGGAGGAGTGGCAGGTAAATATTGGCTCAGATGCCAATCCGTGAAGCAGCTCTTTGACTCGCCTCGCCGTGAGGGCGCGCCCATCAGGCTGACGCCGCCCGACCGCCCACAGGTGCAGTCTCGCGCTCGGGTTGCGCCGCTGGGGAGGATTTGCACTGCTTTCTTTAGTGCTGTTGTATTATTGTTGTTGTTGTTATTATTATTATTATTATTATTATTATTATTATTATTATTATTATTATTATTATTGTTGTTGTTGTTGTTGTTTTAATATTTTTATTATTATTATTATTATTGTTGTTGTTGTTGTTGTTTTAATTTTTTTTTTTTATTATTGTTATTCATATCATTGTTATTCATATCATCATCATCATCAATCATCAATCATCAATCATCATCGTTTTTCTTGATATTATTATTTGAATTGTTGTTGATACTATTATTATTGTTGTCTGGTTGTCATTATTATTTTTTTGCAAAAAAAAAAAAAAAAAAAAAAATTACAATCACGCTGTCCCTCTTTTCTACCTCACTTTGTTTCTTGTCTGTCGGAGGGAAAGGCCTGTGTTCATCGATGCGTTTCTCTGTGTCTTTCCTGGTGTCACTCAGATCCCACGCGCGTTGCATGATACGGTGCCTGCTGCCTCGAAGTAACTTCTCTGCACTGCGTGTCACCGTCAGCCTTGAGGAAAACCCTTGCCATTCTTTTGGAGGCAGTTTCGATGGCGAGTAGTCCGATGTTGCCATTGCAAGACGAGACCGCAAGCGGTGGCTGGGGTCATGTCTCCGGAGGGCGGCTGAACGGGAGCTCGAGGAGGGCGGAGAGGCCGCGCTAAGAGGGAGGGCGCGGGCGGAGGTGGTGGTTGGGTAGGGGGGGCGGGGAGGTGAACCGAGGGTATTGAGGGCACTCTGGGAGGCGTGAGAGGCCGAGGGGCGGTCGGAGGAGAAGGGGGTGCGAGCGGCCTGGCTGACAGGGCTTCTCTGTGCGGAGGATTTACGAGCGCCGAGCCGCGTCCATTCACTCAGCCGAGGCGTTGGGCGGGACAAGGGCGGCTGCTGTCCCCCGCCAGATGAACTCATAAGCAAGGCTTTGGGTTTGCACAAGTGTTGCGAGCCGACCCTTTTTGCAGCGGCGCTCGTCGGGTCAGCGCCTTTGTCGGCCGGGGACGTGGGACGGCTGGCCTGTGTGTTTACGGGGAATCATGTGTCTGTTGTGACCGCCGGCGTCATCGCTATCTTTAATTGAGATAAGCGGCTCTCCGTGGGACGTTTAATAGCCGTATCCAATTTAAAACACAAACGCCCAGAGAGAGTGTAAGGCCATGGTAACGACCTCCCCTTCCCACACCTCCCCCTGCTCCCTGCCCCCGGCCCAACCTGTACGAGCCGCGGCCGATGCGCGAAGAGAACCCCCTCTAGCGGACGTCGTGCGGTCTCACGGCCGCCACTCCGTCTTCACGACCTGGAAACAAGCGTGGCCAGAATTCGGACCTCCGGACCAGGGCCGTGTCCGATAGTCGAATCTTTATCCGATAGTCAGATACTGAGCTCTACAGCTTACGAAACATGCGGTTATATCGCTGTTAAAGCCGGCTTCCAATCGTTTTATAGAAGGAACTGAGAAAGTTTCCCTGCCCTTCTCGTTACTCGTTTACCCTCTCCTCCCCCGTACCCCTCCCCTCTCTCCTGCTCGTAACTGCCCCTCCCCCTTCCTCTCTCCTCGTATCCTCCTCTTCCCCACTGGCACCCCCGCCCCATACTCTCTCCTCGTACTCCTCCCCCTCCTTATTACAAGTATCCCCTTTCCGTACCCCCTTCCTCACCTCATTACTTTTATCCCCCTCCTCCCTATCCGAACCCCTCCCCTTCCCCTGCCTCTTTACTTGAACCCCCTTTTCCCTATTCGTACTGCCTCCCCCACCTCCCTCTCCCCGCTGTGTACTGTATACCGTAGCATGTCGAGATGA
>NC_051423.1:33239780-33252280 GCF_015228065.2 Penaeus monodon | reverse complement strand
TATATATATATATATATATATATATACACACATATGTGTGTGTGTGTGTGTGTGTGTGTGTGTGTGTGTGTGTGTGTGTGTGTGTGTGTGTGTGTGTGTGTGTGTGTGTGTGTGTGTATATGCATATGTATATATATGTATATGTATATATATGTATATGTATATATATGTATATATATGTATATATATGTATATGTTTATGTATATATATATGTATGTATGTATGTATGTATATATATATGTATCTTCTTCTTTTAACGGTAGGTTCATGTCTGAGCCGCCGTGGTCACAGCATGATACTTAGTTTTTTCATGTTGTGATGCTCTTGGAGTGAGTACGTGGTAGGGTCCCCAGTTCCTTTCCACGGAGAGTGCTGGTGTTACCTTTTTAGGTAATCATTCTCTCTATTTATCCGGGCTTGGGACCAGCACTGACTTGGGCTGGCTTGGCCACCCAGTGGCTAGGTAGGCAATCGAGGTGAAGTTCCTTGCCCAAGGGAACAACGCGCCGGCCGGTGACTCGAACCCTCGAACTCAGATTGCCGTTGTGACAGTCTTGAGTCTGATACTCTAACCATACGGCCATCGCGGCCTTGACGATCATGGGCTTTCCATGATTTTTCTTGGCAATTTAGAGCGGTGGTTTGCCATTGCCTTCCGCCCGTTTTTTTTTTATCGAGTCACCATCTCTATTTATCCGGCACTGACTTGGGCTGGCTTGGCCACCCAGCGGCTAGGCAGGCAATCGAGGTGAAGTTCCTTGCCCAAGGGAAACAACGCGCCGGCCGGTGATTCGAACCCTCGAACTCAGATTGCCGTCGTGACAGTCTTGAGTCCGATGCTCTAACCATTCGACCACCGCGGCCCCCATGTATATGTATATATATATATATATATATATATATATATATATATATATATATATATATATATATATATATATATATATACAATATATATATACAATATATATATATATATACAATATATATATATATATATATATATATTATATATATATATATATATTTTATATATATGTATATATGGATATGTGTATGGAGTCAGATGGCTGCGGTGGTCATCGTGTGGGACCAGTAGGGATGTGAGAATCAGGGGGTGAGGATGTTGAAGAGGGGCATAGGTTGCAAGAGCTGGATGCAGGTTGCAGGCTGCGTGCAGGAGAAGAGGCAACCTCACAATCAGGATATGCTGCTGATATCGATATGCTGCCGATAGAGATATGCTGCTCATGTATCCCGGGCCGGAACTCGGTGTCAGGGATGCGGCGACGAGGAATTGATGACGTCGATGTTCTCGTGTCCTCTCTTGGGGGGGGGGCTTGTGTGTGTGTGTGTGTGTGTGTGTGTGTGTGTGTGTGTGTCTTCATGGCGATATGTCCTGTATCAAAAGTTAACGGTATACCCTACACTGGAACCGCCCCCCCCCCCCACACACCCCCACACACACCCCGCCCACACCGCACTCCCCCCCCCTCTCCCCCCCCCATTACATTCCACACCCTATCTCCGATTCGAAACAAAATTATCCTAGATATATCGTAAAACTTTTGGCGCGGAAAACTATGCACATTTTCACAACCTAATTAGGGAACTGGGAGAGGGGAAGAAACTTTATTTTAGTTCGAATTTAACTTTTGTTTTCGGGAATTTTTTTTATCGTATTTCGACACCGAGACGTAGCAATAAAGAGGCGCTCTCGATGCTTTTCTTGTCGTTGGCGAATTTATTTGTTATATATTTTTTTGCGTTTTTTTATTGTAATGTTTTTTTTAATGTACGTCAGGTTTTTATTGCGTCATGGTAAGTAAGTATGCCATTAATTTTTGCCATAAAGTCTATTTTTATATGCTTTTCTCACTGGAGGAAAGGATGCGAGGAAGAGCAGGGCGTGAAAGAAGGAAGAAGGGGAGATGTAGAAGAGATGGGAGAAGAAGAAGGAAGAGTGGGAGACGTAGAAGAGATGGGAGAAGAAGAAGGAAGAGGGGGAGACGTAGAAGAGATGGGAGAAGAAGAAGGAAGAGGGAGAGACGTAGAAGAGATGGGAGAAGAAGAAGGAAGAGGGGGAGACGTAGAAGAGATGGGAGAAGAAGAAGGAAGAGGGGGAGACGTAGAAGAGATGGGAGAAGAAGAAGGAAGAGGGGGAGATTGACTGTTGATTTGACGCGAATTATCAAAGTTTATATTATTCAGCATCAGTATTACTTATTATTCATAGACCGACGAAAAGGATACAAGGTGTAACTGTACCGCTGAAATGTTTGCTTTTTTCTTCATTATACAGCAAATTTTAATTACGTTCTTTAATTGCTGATACCGTTCGTTTTGGGGTGCAAATTTCCTTAGCTGGTAGCAGTAACATTTTAGCGCCGAGTGCTGCCCTCGTCCTCCCTGCGGCAGCTCGTCGTAGCGGCATTCCTAGCCACAGCAGTAGCCCCAGAAATCGCATTCCCAGCTGCAGAAGGACTCCCAGGAATGACGCACCTCGGCGACCCCTGCCCCAGGCGCGACCGTGCGTGTCCGGGCCGGTGGGGGCGTGAGCGAGGAGGCAGCGTGTCCAGCGCGTTGCAAGCGGGCGCCTCTTGCAATTATGCTAATGCCTCCCCGCCGCCCTGATGCACCGTGCCGACGCTTTCCGGCTCTAGGCTGCCTGCCTGCACGCTCGGGCTGTGTGCCCCGGCCTCCGTGGCCTCCGTGGCCTCCGTGGCCTCAGTCCTCGTCCCCTCGCTTGGTCTTTTTCCGTGAAAGGCTATGTGGCTGGAGGAAAATGGTGATAGTATACTGGTCGTGGTAACAATGATAGTGATAATGATGACAGTAGCCATGGTGATAATGACGGTATTATTGTCAACGATATCATTAATAATAAGGATATTAATATTATTAATGAAATTTTCAGTGATAATGATCATAATATTAGTAATAATAATGATTACGACAATGACTATTCTAACTGTTGATGATACTGTTATTATAGATTCTATTATCATCATCATGATCATTATTGGCAAATTAGACGTGTGGCAGCGCGCAGTCCTCTATCCCTTGGACCAGGTGTGGAATGGCCGGGGCCCTGTGGCGTGTCCCTTATTCCGGCCCGAGAGCGGAGCAATTTGGCTGTAATTAGTTTTCTCTTTCTGTCGGATCCTGCGTTCAGGTGTGCGGCGGTTGCCCGATCGCTGAACTCATTCTTAAGCGTTCCGTTTCATAGCATATTCTGTAAAGTGTTCAGCATTCGTGTTGATCAAAGGAATGGAACTGTGCGCGTGTTGGTGGTCGTGAAGGCATTCGAGGGCAGCGAGTGTCGGGGCTTTTCGCGGTCGCCCGTTCCGCCGAGCATTCGGAGCGACTGGGCAGAAACTGCGCGGCGGAGGCACATTGGCTGCAGCCGAGATTGCCCGCACTAAGAGAGCTGTTACTGGACCGCAGCGCATGTTTGTAGACGTATGAGGGGAGTTGTTATTAATCGTGACTGTTCAAACAGAGGGGAGCGATGGGCGAGGGGACGGGGTATGTAGATGCGGCAGCGAGCGAGCATAGAGTGCCAGTCTGCCCAGGAGCCGTGGTTGGCGCGAGGGGAACCAGATTCCGTTGGGGAAATATTCAGGGCCCCGAGAGCGAATCCAGGGCCTCGGGTGCCGGCCCCTTACCCGACGCTGGCGCCGAATTCAGATTTAAAGGTCGTAAATTTAGACATGATCACACATTTTCGTAGACTCGGATGATAAACGGCGAAATATCTATGGGTCTCTCAGGGTTTCGGACCCCGGCGCCGTCGCTCCACGGCATCACCGCTTTCGATGGCCCTGGGAGTGTGTGTGCATGGGGAGATGTGTGTGCCCGGGCGTGTAATGAATAGATAGATAATTAAACTAACATATGAATAAATAGATAAGTACATAAAAAGATAAGTATGTAGATCGGTAGACAAAAGACTGACTGACTGACTTTCAGGCAGACAAGCAAGCAGGCAGGCTGGCTAGCTGGCTGGCTGGGAGACAGGCAGGCAAGCAGGCAGGCAGGCAGGCAGGCAGGTAGGCAGGCAGGCAGGCAGGCAGGCAGGCAGGCAGGCAGGCAGGCAGGCAGGCAGGCAGGCAGGCAGACAGACAGACAGACAGACAGACAGACAAAAATAGAAGTGCGCGCGCACACACACACACACACACACACACACACACACACACACACACACACACACACACACACACACACACACACACACACACACACACACACACACACACACACACACACACACGTGAACGCACGGTGTTTTTACCCTCGGCGACCAGACTGATTAATAGACACCATAGAATTCGCTCTGAAGTTACGAAAAATATGCAAAGGAATATTAAAGGCGATGTCCTGCCACTGTTTCTATCTCTCACACCATTTTGTAAGTAACGTGGCAAGATGTGTCTGCTTGAATCTTTATGGGAGTCTCGTATCCTTGAAAAGTGTCACCCTCGTGGCTCCTGGCTATTGGCATGTTATGTGCAGAGGGAAAGCTCAAGATTCGCGTCTTCAAGAGTTTTTTTTTTTTTCTTCTTCCGTCGAAACTTTTTGTATGTGTCTTTTGCTATGTCCTTTTTGTTGTTGTTGTTGTTGTTGTTGTTGGTGGTG
The DNA here is from genome assembly GCF_015228065.2 of Penaeus monodon. Lineage (NCBI taxonomy): Eukaryota > Metazoa > Arthropoda > Malacostraca > Decapoda > Penaeidae > Penaeus > Penaeus monodon. Next base: position 33,247,638 of record NC_051423.1, on the reverse strand, counting down.
GTGGTGGTGGTGGTGGTGGTGGTGGTGGTGTGTTAGATTCATATTTTTCATTCAGTCTAGACAGTTGGTCCTGGCTCCTGACGTCGTTGAGATTCACCGTGACCTGTTGTGTTTATCCTTTCATCACAAGAACTTTGGGTAAACCTGAGCAAAGTATATAATTTTCCTTTCTTCTACCCTTCTATTCCACGTAGACTAAGCCCCTCCCACCGCCCCCCTACCCCTGCCCCGCCCCTCCTACCCGGGTAATCTTGATGCACTGCTCCTCTCACTTCCACAACATTAATATCAAGTTCTAAAAGAGTCGCGATTAGACTTATATTTATGGCAGTCTATATATCGCGACGGACGCCACGCCATTAGTGCTGTCGTTATTGAATCGCGAGATATATTGCTTCCGTTTTGCCGCGACGGCCCGTCATTTGCGGGAGTGTTCGCGAGGGGTCGCCGGCGATACGCTGATGGTTTGGTTCCGCCGATGCGCCGCGCCATTCATTTGCACTTGCACTTGCACCATGGACCCTTCCTGGGAGTGCATCTGCAACAGAGGAGTGGTAGCTCACAGCAGGCTGAAGATCAAGAAGTGCTAAAGCAACAGCTGATCTGCACAAATGGGCAGTAAACCCCCGGGAAGTACAGCCTGCTGGATGCTCCACTGGCCGGGTATGAGGCGAGTTGGGAACTGTGGAACTATGAGTTATTTGACTGGTTGGGAACTGTGGAACTTCGAAATTTAAAAGTGAGTCTAACTGCATTTCCTCCATGGCGTTGGAGTCGGGATTCCATGCGAAGACCCGTTATCTCAGGGCGACGCGGTGCTCCGGAATTATAGCCACTGCTGGAAATATGTCTGGCATGTGCTTGTGCGGCTTTCCGGGAGTGTCGATAATGATGATGCAATTGATATAACAACATCAACGACAGCAATAATGATCATAGTGGCGATCGTAACAGCCAAGTAATCCTTCTGTCGTCTGCAGGGCGCGGTGGTCGTCGTGGGTTCACCGCTTGTGGTGCCGGCGGCGCCCGTTTGTGCCTGAGAGGCCCCCAGGTGTCGCCAGGTGTTTCGCCCGCTTGCTTATTATGGAGATGACATTATCTCCCGAGCTGTAATGGGCTCACCATGAGCGGGGAATTACAGTGCCCTAGAGCTCGCCACCTTTTCCTCCTGTTTCTTCCTTTTTCTCTCTCTTTTCCTTTCGCTTGAATGCTTCTGCGCTTGCAACACTAAATTAAACAGCGCCATTAGCGGGAAGCCTGCCTCTGCCGGCGCGAATTCCTTCTGTCGAGGCCGGGCACAATGTAATCATGTTGGAACCCGACCTCCGGCACCCTCGCTGTTTCCACCTTGTTATTATAATATTCAGGGACGGCGCGTGCGTGTTATTATAGCCACCACCCCTTCCCCCTCCCCATCCTCACCGTCGCTCCTTCCCCTGCCTTTCCCCCTTCCTTTCTCTTACCTTCGCGTTCCCCTCCTCCCTTCCCTCTTCCTGCTCCCTCTCCCTCCCTTCCCCGCTCCTCCCTCTCCCCTCCCCATCCTCCCCTCTTCCCTCTCCCCTCCCCCTCTCCGCCCTCCTGTTACATTCTCTGCGTGGCTGAGCCGCTCTACCGGGGATATTTTACGCGAGCAAAACTTTCTGTTTTATCCCGACGGTACCTGCCGGAACCCCCCCCCCCCCTCGAGGTTCCCTTCTACCCCCTTCCCCCCCACCGCCCGCTCGCTTCACCTTTGAAGTTGTCAGTCGGCAAAAAATGTTTAGTTATAGAGAGAACTGTCGCCTTTTTTGTTCCAAATAGTCTATAGCTTGTAATAAAGATTTTTTCTGCTTTGCTTCACTGATGGTTTGTCTTCATTTGAATTTTTTAAAAATGTTTTTTTTTTTTCTTGCCTGTGTGTGTGTGTGTGTGTGTGTGTGTGTGTGTGTGTGTGTGTGTGTGTGTGTGTGTGTGTGTGTGTGTGTGTGTGTGTGTGTGTGTGTGTGTGTGTGTGTGTGTGTGTGTGTGTGTTTGTGTGTGTGTGTGTGTGTGTGTGTGTGTGTGCGCGCATGCATGCGTACGTGCGTGCGTGCTTGTGTGTTTGTTTGTTTGTATGTATGTGTATATGTGCGTGTTCGTGCTTGTGCGTTTGTGCGCCTAAAAAAACATTCCTCGGACGAATATCGCTTCGACGGGCTTAGCCACTGCGGAAGGTGAGCTCGCGGAAGCTCGTGAACTGCCTTCCTGCCGGACGCAACGAGAGGAGCCGCTGGGATCCTTCCTTCTTCGTGGTATTAGAGGGAGAGGGAAAGAGAGAGGGAGAGTGAGTGGTAGAGGGAAGGGGAGAGGGAGAGAGAGAGAGAGAAACGGGATGAGGGAGTGGGGGAGGGGGAGGGGGAGGGGGAGGTAAAAAGGGAGGAGCCGAGGAAATGGAAGGGGGAGTGGGAGGCACAGAGGAAGAGGAAAGATGAAGACGGGAGGGAAGGGGAGGAAGGTGAAAAAGGAGAACCAGGAAGCAGGAATGAGGTGGGGGGGGGGAGAAAGCAATATATACTTATTAGTGCTTTAGTGTGACAGGTTTGCGACCAACCTTGTTTTCACATCGTTGATAATAAAATTTTGGGTGACAGTGAATGATTCTACAAGACCAGGTCTTTTTGACATTTATTTATTTATTTATTTATAGATTGTTAGAGATACGAACAGCCCCGCGTATCACACTTTCCCTTGGCTGTATTCTTTACACTCTTATGGAATCGTGGTACCAGCTATAGTTAAGTTGCAGATCGTGCGAAGAAGGTTGGATTTGAGAAAGCCTTTGGTCAAACATTGGTGTAACGTAGTGTTTATTGTTTGCTAGAACTTGCTGATGGTTTAGTTACGCCGCAAGTGTGAGGTCTGCGCCTCCAGATTGGGTCGGAAGTAGAGCCGAGATCCGACGAAAAGAAAAGAAAAAACGAAGAGTACGTTTGACACAGCATGCACTTTCTCTCTCTCTCTCTCCTCATTCCTCTCGATGCTCTCCGTCTCTCTCTCTTCTTGCCCTCACTCTCTCTCCCTCTCTCTCTCTCTCTCTCTCTCTCTCTCTCTCTCTCTCTCCCCCCCCCTCTCCCTCCCTCCCTCTCTCCTTCACTCCCTCTCTCCTTCCCTCCCTCTCTCCTTCCCTCCCTCCCTCCCCCCCTCCCTCCCTCCCTCCCTCCCTCCCTCCCTTTCTCCCTCCCTTTCTCCCTCCCTCCCTCTCTCCCTCCCTCCCTCCCTCCCTCCCTCCTCTCTCTCCCTCCCTCCCTCCCTCCCTACCACCCTCCCTCCCTCCTCCCTCCCTCTTTCCCTCCCTCCCTCCCTTCCTCCCTCCCTCTCTCACCATCCCTCCCACCACCCGCGTAAGATAGGCGCGCCTACCAGACTGCCGGAAGCGTCGACGCAAAATTTCTCGCCGATCTCTTGCCTTCGTCGCCCTAATATACAACGACGGGCGAGCGGACGGGGAGAAGCGAGAAGAGGGGAGGGAGAGGGGGAGGGGAGGGTGAGGAGGAGGGAGGGAAAGGCTCCTGGGCGAATTTACACAAGCCCCGAGGCCGGCGGAATAAAAACAAGCCGTCGGCGAGGTCTCTGCTTAGCCCCGTTTATGCGCGAGTCGGAAATATGTTTTGAGTGCAGCCCCGGAACGGAAGAGTCAACACGTTGCTTGTTTATTATTCCAAACTCTTGAGTTACGAGGGCGGCGTGGGGCCGGCTGTCGCGGGGGTGGGGGTGCGGGGAGGGGGGTTGAGGGAGGGTTGGAGGGAGGGAGGGAGGTTGGGGGGGTGGGTGAGTGGGTGGGCGGGTGGAAGGATGGGTAGGTAGGTAAGTAGGTGAAATGGGAAAATGAGGAAAGAGGGGGGAGGAGGGGGGGAAGATGAAGGAAGGGTAGGTGAGTGGGATTGGTAGGAGGAAGGAGGGAGGGAGGGAACCAAGAAGGGAGGGCGCAAGAGCTAAAGGGAGGGAGGGAAGGAGGTCAAGGGGCTCCTCCCGGCGCCTCCTGCCCGAGAGTAACCGGAGGCGGCTCTCGGCGCTTTTATTAATGGTCACATGCCAACAGATATATTATGCCTACGTTAATATATGGGGATATATACCCATCTGTTCCTTTTCGCCCGGACGAACACTCGCACACAGAAAGGGCCACATGGTTTATAGGCATGTATAAACATTTATTTGTTTATTGATTTATTTATTTGTTTACACACACACACACGCACACGCACACGTGCGCTCTCACGCACACACTCACACACTCACATTCACATGGATACTAACTTGCACCATCAATCCATCTCTCTGTCTCACTATCTATCCATCTGTCTTATCCATCCCTCCCATCCTCCATTCATCGTTCCTTCATTCATTCATTCATTCATTCCGTCCGTCCATCCATCCGTCCATCCATCCATCCATCCATCCATCCATCCATCCATCCATCCATATATCCATCCATCCACATATCTATCCATCCACATAACCATTCATCCATCCATCCATCCATCCATCCATCCATTCATCCATCCATATATCCATCCATCCACATCTATCCATCCACATAACCATCCGTCCGTTCGTTCGTCCATCCATCCATCCATCCATCCATCCATCCATCCATCCATCCATCCATCCATCCATCTGTCCATCCATCCACACTTAAATATACATACGTATTACACCATCCTTAAATACTTGCCTATATACAAGTATGTGTATGTTGCGTAAATGTCAGTGGTATTAATGGTAAACATCATGTTCAGATAATCATTAATTTTTCAAAATGAGAATATATTTATTTGTATTCAGTAGATCAAATTTTTACCAGTCACATCTCGGCTGCCCCTTTATGCTGAGTTGAAAAAGGGAATGTCACAGAATTAATTTAATTAATTTCGCTTTAGATGCAAATAATGTCGATATGCTAATTAGACATCCGTTGTAGGTACCGTGAATATGCAAGTGTTAGCAACTGTGCAGTAGACTCCTATACTCACGAAGACCCGTAGTAGGATAATCCGCGAACCTCTTCCAAGGAGTTCGGGAAGGGAAGCATAAGAACGGAAACCCCGGAAGCAGCCGGGATCGAGCCGCAGCTTCCCCTAGGCCCAGATGTAGGTCTTCTGACTTAGGTGGCATCCGTGGCGTTGAAGCGGCCGGGGGGAGGGAGGGGGAGGAAGAGCAACGGACGCTTTCGTATACTGTAATTCATTGTTATATTTAGTACTCCCTCTATAGCCAGGGTTACGGGAGAAAACAGCCGCGGGGATGTGTGTTCGGGTTTGGTGTTGCGTAATGTCAGAGGTTGGTTGTGCATGCCCTCTGCGCTGGTAAGGGAGCCACGTCATTGGTAAGGGAACAGTTATTTGTGTGTAACTTTGTGCATGACTTGATTCATGTGTGGTTCTTCTCGCCTTTCTTTTTACATATATGTAATAACATGCATTATGGGAAAGTTATTTCTGTGACCTCCCTTTTTTCGGCTGAAGGGGAAGGAGGAGGGGCGGGTCCGGGAGGCCGGGGGCGGGGGGGCGGGGGCTGCGGCGGCGAGTAAGAGCGTTTCTGTGTCGCGCCAAGTGGCCGGGGGTCACGCACTGCTTCCTGCCACGACCTGCCGCTCGGGGCTTTGTGCTCGCGTCTTGGGCCGGTCTCGAGGAGACTGAGGCTGTCCATGTGTCTCCTGCTGGCGACGCGGGACTTGGACCTACGTCAAGTGCCTGGCAAGTATGCTTTACAAACACACACACACACACACACACACACACACACACACACACACACACACACACACACACACACACACACACACACACACACACACACACACACACACACACACACACACACACACACACACACACACACACGCACGCACGCACACGCACGCACATATATGTACATGTGCATAGATACATATATACATGTATAATGTATGTATATACGCATATACATGTATACATATATATAGATATATATACATATATATATAATATATATATATACATATACATATATATACATATACATTATATATATATATATATATATATATAATATATATATACATATATATATACATATATATATATATATATATATATATATATATATATATATATATATATATATATATATATATATATATATATATATTTACACATTTAATATCTATATGGTCTAATAAACACAAGCACACGCGCTCGCCAACAGACATGCAATAGCAAATTAATTATAATTAGAAATGTTTCCTTTTTCGTTAATGATATTATCATAATTATCCTTATTAATTATTTTATTCATGTTATGTTTCTTAATTAACATTTTCTCCTAAAAAAATCTAGCTTGTTGAATCGTTAAGTTTCCTTTAGCTGATTATAAAAATGGAATTTCAGGGTAAAAGGCAACTCAGTTTTATGCAGAGTGTTTATAAATTTTCCATGGGGCTTCCACGAATGAAACATGGCGCCTGGTTTCATGGCTGCCGGAGGGGGGGAGGGAGGCGAATAGGATAATGGAAAGAAAGCACAAAGGGATGGGGATGGGACAGGGAGTGGGGAAGAGGAATTGGAATGAAGGGGCGATGGAAAGGGGGGAAAGGGAGAAGGGTGTGAGGTAGAGGAAAGCAAGAGGGAAAGGGGATAAAAAAAATGGGATGAGGAAAGAGAAGAAAAAAGGGGGGAGGAAGATAAGGGACAAGCGGAAGAGAAAGAGGAAGGGGATAAGGGAGAGGGAAAGAGGGAAATGAAAAGACAAGAAGGGAACGAGAAAGGGGAAAAAAAGGAGAGGATGGGAAAGAGAATGGGCAACAGGAAAGGATAAGGAAGGAGCCGGGAAGACACGGCATTAGCCCAGAGCCGGGGATCTCGGTCAGCTCGGGGAGGGAACGGCCGCCGAGCCCGAAATGTTCCCGAAATGATCCCTGGCATGATCGCCGGGGCGCCTGGCGATCCTGCTGTGAGACGCCCGCTTAGGCACTCTCCCTGAGTTCTTCTTTGCCTCGCCGGGCCTGGTTCCCCGTCGGCGTTCCCTGGAGGAGGGGGAGGGGGAGGGGGGATAGGAAGAAGGAAGAGGGCACTGGAGGATGGATATGGGGGAGGGGAGAGGGGGGATTATGGGGGTGGTCGAGGGGAGGGAGAAGAGGTGGGGGAGGGTGAAGAGAATGTGGGAGGATGAGGAAAGGGAGGGGTAGAGAGAATGGGAGGAAGGGGTGGGAGAGAGGAAGGGAGAGTAGAAAAGGAGGAGGGGAGAGAGGGAATGGGAGGATTGAGGGGCGTGGAGGGGGAGGAGAGAATGATATGACGGAGTGGGGGGGCGGGGAGTTCAAAACGAGAGTTGCGACGAATTCGAAGGGGGTACTAGGAAGGGGGAGGGGCGGTCATTACGCGTTGTGCGTGATGCGAATTGCAGTTGACAAATCCGGGTTCATGTTCTGTTGTCGTTTTATGATTTGTTTGCTCTTGCCTTGGGCTATTTTATTGTCGTCTTTTTATGCGCTGAATTACTGGTGGCGCTTAATGGAGAGCGCAATTTGTGAAGGGACCCCGGAAATATTAATGGTGTTTAGTGTCTTCTAAGCCGATTTTTATTCTGCTTTATAGGGGAGACGTTCCTTGATCTTCTTGGCTTATTGTTTCTTTACGAGATTCTAATGCTGATGAACTTTAGTCTGTCACTGGATCACGGTCTCTGGCCCGCCCCTCTGCCCCGCCCCTCTGCCCAGCCTAGCAGAGGAAGGGGGGGGGGGTGCGGGGAAGGACAGGGCCCGGCACCCGCGTCGCCCGCACCGTAAATGCTTCTGCAAACCTCGTTGACGAGTTATTCGCCCGACAGTCACCCCGGGGTAGGCGTAGGGGGAGGGGGAGGC
>NC_051423.1:33224780-33232280 GCF_015228065.2 Penaeus monodon | reverse complement strand
ATCCAAACCGGCAGAGAGGGATTTATAAGCGGTAATTATCGGGCGTGCCGGAACACGCGGCCGGAGGAGCACGGCGTCTTGGCACGAGTGTTCCCCCGCCTCTGATGGAGAGCGAAATAAACAAGAATAACGTCAACAACGGCTCTTGTTAGACACCCTTTCTAACAAGCCGTTAGCACGGGATACCGGCAATTTGTAATTTATTCGGCCGCGGTAATGCTTGGCTGGCACGAGTGTGGGTCGCTTCCCCACCCTCCCCCTCCTCCCGCTCTCTCCGCTCTTCGTCTCCTTCTCCTTCTCCTTCTCAGTGTCTTTCTCTTTCATATTTTTCGCATTCTCATTTTCTTTCTCTTTCTCTTTTATTCTTATTCCTTATTGTCTTTCTCTCTTTCATTCCTTCTCGTTCTTTTTCTCTCTCGCACCTCCACTCTCTTTTTCCTTCTCCCTTCTCTCTCTCTCTCTTTCCCTCTCTCACTCTCTCACTCTCTCTCTCTCTCTCTCTCCTCTCTCTCTCTCTTTCTCTCACTCTCTCTCTTTCTCTCACTCTCTTCTCTCACACTCTTTCTCTCACACTCTTTCTCTCACACTCTTTCTCTCACACTCTTTCTCTCACTCTCTCTCTCTCTCTCTCTCCTCTCTCTCTCTCTCTGTGTGTGTGTGTGTGTGTGTGTGTGTGTGTGTGTGTGTGTGTGTGTGTGTGTGTGTGTGTGTGTGTGTGTATGCGTATGTGTGTGTGTGTGTGTATGTATGTATGTATGTATGTATGTATGTATGTATGTATGTATGTATGCATGCATGTATGTATGTTTGTATATGTCTCTTTTTCTTCTTCATTCCCTCTTCTCTCGTCTCTCTCCTCTCTCTTCTCTCTTCTCTCTTCTCTTACCTTCCTCTCTTCTCTCTCCTCTTTTACCTTCCTCTCCAGTCTTTCCTGCTCCCACCCTTTCCCCCACTCAGCGCCAAATGAGAAATCTGCACAATTATGGCATTTAGAAGGGCAAAACTCGCGGCGATTTCCTCACGGTGATAACGGCGTTCTGATCGTGGGTGGAAGCGGTGGAGGCAGGTGTGGAGGTGAGGGGGAAGTGGAGATGATATGAATAGAGGTTGAGGTGGAAGTGACGGTGGAGATGGAAGTTGGGGTCGAATTGGAAGTGAGGTAGAGAGGGAGATGGAAATGACGGTGGAGATGGAAGCGGTTGTAGAAGTGGAAGGGGAGGTGGAGGTAGGAAGTGGAGGTGGAAATGGAAGTAGAAGTTGGAAGTAGAGGTGAAGGTGAAAGTCGAATTGGATGTGGAGTAGGAGGGGAGGGGGAGGTTGTGGGCAGAATGAATCTATTTCAGTCACTGCTGCATTCATGGTTGTTCTTTCTTATCTGTGGTTAATTTCCCATTCATTTTTTTTAATATAATGGTGATGTGATGATATGATGATGATGATGATGGTAATGGTGATGGTGATGGTGATGGTGATGGTGATGGTGATGATGATGATGATGATGATGATGATGATGATGATGATGATGATGATGGTACTAATGATGACTTTGTATCGTGGACTCCGCAGAATGGCAAACCTTTTCGTTTTAGCGTCTGTTGCGAGAGATTTCGGTCTCTCTCGTGCGGCTGCTTTTGTTTCTGTTCTCTGGACGCTCTCATTAAGCTGTTCTTGCATTTTTGAAACCGTTGTTTGCCTGGAAGTTTTTTTTTTCCCTGATGCTGTTTGTGAGATTCCTTTGGGCTCCGCGCACTCTAAAGACTCTCCCAGATGTTCATTATAACAAAGGCTGGAGGCCTGGTGTGAGTTGGGAAAGGACTTGATGTAATTGTTCCAGATGGCAGTGTATAATGGAGGGGAAAGGCACAGGCGCTCGCTGAACCAAGTTAGTGCCGGCAACTTGGCTCGTTATGCAGCGAACCTACATTCTAAACTTGGGTTGATAGTTATTACTGTTTGCCAACAAGACCAGTTGTTGCCTTTGGCCTTGTAGCCTCGTCCGACCTCCGACACCTGGCGCCGTTACGCCCCCCCTCCCCCAACCCCCCAACCCCACTCTTCACGCGCATGTACTGTACACTCGGACCCCACGTACCTGTACTTACATGCACAACCGCACCTGCTTTAGAGTGAAAATATATTTATTTACCTGCATATTATAAGCGAGAGACGCTGAGACTCGGAAAGGAGGGATTTCTGAATAAAGCGCCTCTTTCAACACCTTCCGGAGAGCCATTAAAATCCCAGGAGGAATTCGTTCATCGGAAGCCGGTGTCCCATTGCACGTCGCCCTCCTCGCCGCACGCACTGGCCACACGCTGCAGCCACTAGTATAGAATGAGAAACGGCAGCCCCTCTCTCTTCTTTTCTCTCTCTTCTTTTCTCTCTCTTTTCTCTCTCTCTTTGCCTCCATCTTCGCTAGTCTTCGGTGTGTCTTTCAAGTTGTTATTTATCACCATCGGGTTTTTCATCATGGTTTCATATCATCGTTTCATCATTCCTTTCCCAAATAATGATGTCCTGTGGCGGAATTCTTCTGTGGCTGGTTGAAGGAAAAGGTAAGGGAAGGAGATAGGGAGAGGAAGAGGAAGAGAAAGAGATAAACAAGGAAGGAGTGTAGAAAAAAAAGTAAAAGGTTAAATTGGAGGAGGCCGTGCAAGAAGAAGAGGGAGAGATTTGAGGGAGAGATTTGCAGCGTAGAGTTGGGAAAGGAGGAAATGGAGACGAAGGAATACGGAAAGAGGAAAGAGGCAGCAGATTGAGAGAGAGAGAGAGCTCGGCGGGGCAGCGCGACGTCCCGGAGCGACAAACGTTTTACTCGGAGGAGAACCAGACTGGAATGGATCGCGGGAATCGGCCGATCGCGCGCCTTAAAGCCTTTGAAAGACCTCGCCGGCGGGATCTGCCAGTCGTGTGTCAGCGGCGACGGTGGAACTGCGGGGAAGCGCCCTGCAGATTACGTCAGGCACACGAAATGCATGGGATTTCCGCAGAAATGGAAGTGTTTTAGTTTGCTCTCTCTCTCTCTCTCTCTCTCTCTCTCTCTCTCTCTCTCTCTCTCTCTCTCTCTCTCTCCTCTCTCTCTTTCTCTTTCTCTCTTTCTCTCTTTCTCTCTTTCTCCCTCCCTCCTCCCTCCCTCCCTCCCTCCCTCCCTCCCTCCCTCCCTCCCTTTCCCTCCCTCCCTCCCTACCTCCCTCTCCCTCCCCCCCCTCTCTCTCTCTCTCTCTCTCTCTCTCCCCCCTCCCCTCTCTCTCTCTCTCCTCTCTCTCTCTCTCTCTCTCTCTCTCTCTCCTCTCTCTCTCTTCCTTTCCCTCCCTCCCCCCCTCCCTCCCTCCTTCCCTCCCTCCCTCCTTCCCTCCCTCCCTTCTTCTCCCTCTTCCTCGCCTTTCCTTTTCCCCCCCTCCATTCCTCTCCTCTCTCGCCCTCTCATTCTCTTCTTCCTTTTTTTTTCTCTCTCGCTCTCTCTCTCCAGCTCTGTCTTTTTCCCCTCCTCTCCCACCTGTCTCCCTCTCCCACTCCCATTCTGTTTCTCTCGCCCTACTCTTCTCTCCCTCCTTCTTTCTCTCCGTCTCCCTCATTCCTCTCTATTTATCTCCCCCCCTCTCCATCTCCCTCGCCCTCCCTACTCTCCCTTTTACCTTTCTCTTCCGTCTTCCTCGCCTCTCTCTATCTCCCTTCCTACCCTTCTCTCCTTCCTATCCCCATCTCCTTTTCCCTCGTTTCTCCTTATCTCCCTCCTTTTCCCACTCCATCTCCCTCTTCCGCCCTACTCTCCCTCCTATCTCTCTCTCCGTCTCTCTCGCTTCCCCCCCCCCTCCGCCCTCGCAATGAATCAGGGGCCGTGTTGTCATTGCTCTGTCGTTGCAGCGCGAGGGAATGCGTTGCAGAATGGGATTGGGGTTCGAACGGGAATAGCGCTGCAGATTAGCCATGGCAGCCGGAGGTCAGCTTGCAACTTGCACACGGTCACGCATAAATGACTAAGCTGTATGACTAACGTGGATGATGCATTGTTTCATCACGTACGGCCACACGTCCCTGTCAGGCGAGTATATTGCATGTCATTCGCAGTGACAGTCTTGTTGGTTAAGTTGAAGTCTGTTCCTCAGAGAGTTCGATTAATGGGCGGATAGATGGGGATGTGTGTGTGTTTGTGTGTGTGTGTGCGTGCGTGCGTGCGTGCGTGCGTGCGTGCGTGCGTGCGTGCATGCGTGCGTGCGCGTGGGAGCGAGCAAGTGAGCGCACTCATGTATTGACAGTAAATGTATACCTTTCATGTTTGGATGTTAACAGCCTTGCTCTCTCCGTCGCCGAGGCCCCGTTGTTCACCTTTAGTGCCGAGGAGGCCTCCCTGGAAGCCTCGCCCTCTCGTAACTTAGGTGTCCGCTGTGCAGCCGACTCTGGGGGTGAAGCTGACTCGAAATTGGAGGTTTCTCGGAGGTTTCGAGGCTGATATTGAGATGGCGCTAAAGTAAGAAAGAAAAAGTCTGATAATGGTAATAGAAAAGTCAAACTAAGCCTTATACAGCATATTACAGGTGCAAGAGAAATGCAGAGAATACAAACTTTTGTATTTACATGATTTAGAGAATGTAGTGAATTTGACAAATTGTTCCTTGAATGGGTTTCAGGTCAATTCCACCCGGAGCGCAGTAAAATAGGCAGGGAAAAGGTAACCGCTGTTCGACAGTTTATTTGTGGTAGAGTTTGTGGTGCCGAGAACGGAGGATCTCTGGGGCGCACTCTTTGTCTGCCGGAGACGTAGTGGCTCTTGAGGCTGTATTTATGTGACAGGAGCTTACGCAGCGGATAGATAGAAACGGCTGTAAAATGTGTGAACACCTGTTAATGGCCACCGATCATCTGCATGTGGCATGGGAGGGCGGCCGAGTCGGTAGAGGACATTCTATATTGCAAAAAGGATATTGCAACTGGAGTAACTTAAATTGCCTGGAACAGCTGTAAAAATATGGGCACATATCACATGGTGAAATAATAGTGATAAAACTAATGCTCGAATGATTTTAATGGTGCCATATATTCAAGTGGGAACCAGGAGATTATTTAAATAGTAGATAAAGGGGAAAAAAATAAAAATTTAGAGCAGTAATACAGAGGGACGTTGAGGCCTGCAATTAAAGGTCAAAGTAACATATATATGCAGAATTTAGAACCTGAACTCTAATTGGCCATTTATAACGGGAAAAGGAAGGCCAATAGGACTCTTTCTTTCAAGTTTACACATTATTATCGTCCGTGTGTGTGTGTGTGTGTGTGTGTGTGTGTGTTGTGTGTGTGTGTGTGTGTGTGTGTGTGTGTGTGTGTGTGTGTGTGTGTGTGTTGGTGTGTGTGTGTGTTGTGTGTGTGTGTGTGTGTGTGTGTGTGTGTGTGTGTGTGTGTGTGTGTGTGTGTGTGGTGTGTGTTTGTGTGTGTGTGTGTGTGTGTGTGTGTGTGTGTGTGTGTGTGTGTGTGTGTGTGTGTGTGTGTGTGTGTGTGTGTGTGTGTGTGTGTTTATACTACCAGACTGTTTCGGATGACGATGCAGAATGACTAGAAGGTAGATCAGACAGAAGAAAGTGAAGGGAAGCATCGACTTCGTTGTATGAAGAAGAATCCACCCCCCTCCTACGTACCCCCTACCCCTATGAGGCGTTTCGAAGGGGGGGGGGTTATTGTCAAAATCCCTTAGTCTCGTCAAGGAAGCGGCAGAGAGAGAGAGAGAGAGAGAGAGAGAGAGAGAGAGAGAGAGAGAGAGAGAGAGAGAGAGAGAGAGAGAGAGACCAGAAACCCTTGCTATTTAAAAGGATGGCTTACTTTAGGGTTCCAGTCTTGGACGCGAAGGACTGTGATTTAGGCAGGGAATTTGAGCTGCAGTGGGCTGTTAGCAATTGCAATCCTGAAGCTAGCACTGACCTTTGTTTTGAAAAGGAAGTTTATTTTTGTGAGTGGATCAGTTTTTGTTCCTTCGTTTTTTTTTTTACAGGTGGTCTTCTTACACCGTCGAACCAGTTATGAATATCTGTTTACGTTTTTGCATCGTCACCGTCACCGTCACCACCACCGCCACCAAGACGACGACCACCACCACAGAGAGAGAGAGAGAGAGAGAGAGAGAGAGAGAGAGAGAGAGAGAGAGAGAGAGAGAGAGAGAGAGAGAGAGAGAGAGAGAGAGAGAGAGTAGGCCAGACGACTTGAATGCAAGTGAAGGTATTTTTCCTCTTCTCTTTCAAATCGCGTGTTCAGGCTCAGGCGAAGTGGGAAGACAGGCGGCGGCGACGGAGGTGGCGGTTCCGGTCCCTGTCCCAAGCCAACACAAACAAGCCTCGAGCCGTACCTGTTCACGGATGGGCCGCTGAAGTAATTGCTTTCAGTGAAGCGGGAGTGGGAAGAGGCGGAAAGAAAAGGTAAAGGATGCGAATGGGAGGGAGGATTGTAAGCAGAGAGAGGGGAAAAAAGAGGCGAAGAAGGTGGGATGGGAGGAGAGAGGAGAGGAGGGAGAGGGGGAGAGAGGGGAAAGGGGGAGAGAGGGGAAAGGGGAGAGAAGGAGAGAAGGGAGAGGGAGGAAAGGAGGAGAGGGGAGAGAGGGAAGAGGAGGAGAGAAGGGCGAGGGGGGAAAGGAGGAGAAGGGGAGAAAGGGGAGAGGAGGAGAGAGAGGAGAGGAGAGGCAGGGAGGGAAGGAGGGAAATGAAGCATCACCTTTGATGAAGATTATTGTTGAGAAAAAAAATCGTCAAAATATTAAAGAAATGTTTACCTCGAGTAAACATGGGACTCGATGTGCCTCTTTGAGTTGCACGTTCTTGTATTTTGCGGTAGATTTTCAATTCACTTCTTCCTCCTCTTCTTTGGCGCTCTTTGTCGCCTTCACATGTTTTTCGTGTTTTGTTTTTTGTTTCTTTTAGGGAAAGGAAAAGTTTTTGTATTGTTTTAGTGTTATCTTTGCGAGGGGAAGCAAGGGAGGGCGAGGGGAAGCGACTGTGACGAGGACGCAGTTTCTGCCTTGAGGCTGCAGGCCGGTTTAATTATGTTATTTCCTTAGTTCTGAGATGAAGATTAAAAATGCTCTTCTTAATTAATTGGCAAAATGTAGGTAGACACGAGAGGTCGGCACGGAGGCGCACGGGCTAATGCTCCGGAGAGGACGAGGGCGGCCTCATCCTTCCATCGGGCTCGGCTGAAGTTTCCACGTCTCGGATTCCCCGCGGGTGCCGGTCTCGGGCTTCTCCGCGTCCCCCGACTCTCTGTAGCAGGAGTCCTTGAAGCACTGACGCCTCAGAGGAGGAGAGCAGCTGCACGCATGGGTCGTGAGGGAGGTTGTTTACGTTATGCCGAGCTCGAGATGCGTTTCAGCTGCCTGGGTAGCTTCTGGTTCGTCGTTTCTAGGCTTTCCGCGGGAGCCAGGGCGCGCGGCAGAGGGAGGCCGAGATAAGAATCAATCATTTCTGGTGGCGGTGCAATGAAAATGTAAATCACGGCGAGTAAGCCTAACGTAAAGCCCCGCAT
>NC_051423.1:33212546-33219680 GCF_015228065.2 Penaeus monodon | reverse complement strand
AGGAGAAAAAGACGAAAGGAAAGGAAAAAGAAAAAAAAAGAAAAAAGAAAAAGAAAAAAACGTGGCCCAAGGGGGCGTCTACAGACTAGGAGGGGGAGGGGGGGTGTACGCGGGCATGCGGAGCAAAATGCGTATTGTCATCAGCCTGGTCCGCCTTTTGTGCGAGTGCTGGCTTTTGTTTCGAGCTTGTCCGCCCTTTTTCGGGCAAACGAAGGGCGGGCCGGGTCACGGGGGGAGGCGCAGGGCGGAGAAAGGATCGCGGCCGCCCGAGGCGGGAAAACAACACAAACACGGAGGGATGGATGAACCCAAAACCACATTAAAAAAAGATGAGTGAGGAGAGAGGGTAGGGGGGGGGGGGAGGGGGGGGGGAGGGGGGGGAAAGGGGAAAAAGGGGAGAAAAAAAAGGGAAAAAAGAAAAAAAAAAAAAAAAAAGGGGGGGGGGGAAGAGAGAAAAGAAAGGTCCGAGCGGTTTTTGGGCCCTTTCGGAAGGGGAAAAGCTTGTTTCTCCCCCTTTTTAAATGGGATATTCCTCTAATAAAAAATAAAAAAAATGTTTAAATATAAAATAAAATAAATGAATAAAAAAAAATAAATATGGGTTGTAACTGATCTTCCTGTATGCTCCTTAGATCTTCATTTAGTAAATCAGGTGTTTGTTGGTGTCTTGCAAAACGCTGGTGAGTTGGGTCTTGGACGCTTGGTCTGTTCGCACGCGTACCACGACGGTGAGGTACGAGGTGCTTAAGCCTTCATTACCCCTGTCTCGTCTTCCTTCTTCATATCTTCATTCTCTCCTCCTCCTCCTCCCCTCCTCCTCCTCCTCCTCCTCCTCCTCCTCCTCTCCTCCTCCTCCTCCTCCTCCTCCTCCTCCCCCTCATCCTCTTTATCTATATCCTTAATATGTATATTTTATATTAAGCTACGTATCTTCAAGTACTTTGAGGGAAACGCGATTATTTTATATGATGGTTAGATGAGTAGTTTGATGTGATGTGTGTTGATGTGTGTGGTGTGTGTGTTTTGTTGTGTGTGTGTGTGTTTTTGTGTGTGTGTTTTGTGTGTTTGTTGTGTGTGTTTTGGTGTGTGTGTGTGTGTGTGTGTGTGTGTATTGTCTGTCTGACTGAGTTTCTTGTTCTGAAAGTTATCAGGGGGTTTATGGAGACCCAAAAGCGAATAAACACTTTTCAGCGAGGCGAAGTGGGAAAGAAAGAAATCCCCCCCTTTCTCCTTCTCTCCGTACGACCTTATGCCGGGAATTTGCCGGCCATTTTCCTTCTCACTTAAAATATTATCTCACTTATATGCACCCTTTGTTTTCGCATTTTTCAATTTGTTTTACAAATGGAACGTCGACTAGAATTTTAAATGGTGGTAATTTTGCCAAATGGAGGACCACTGAAAGGCGAAGATCACGGGGCCGTTAAGAACGTTACACTTTATTTTGGGCTTGTAAAATTTAGGGATTAATTTTTCAGATGAGGGGGTTTTTGGCGTTTTTTAACTTTTTAAAATTAAAAAGGAGAGCACACCGCCCCAGGTGGCTCGGAGGTCCGGGGTATTTTTCTTACCGCCCTTTGCTTGCATTTAATTTTCACGTTTCACGTTCGGTAATCCAGGGACGGAATCTTGGGCACCGCCATCGTTACTGTTAATGTTACTGCTGCTGCTGCATCTGCTACAACAGGTATTGCGGCCACCTTCACTAATTCCAGATTACCTTATCCGCTCCTTCTCCATACCTGTCGCGTGTACCCCCCCCTCCCCATCCTCCCCCTTCGTGTCTTGCCAACCTGCTTTTCCGCACATGCACGGTATGCCTCGCACGTGCTGGCCTCGGGGTCCGCCATATCCCCGCGGATCGTAAATGGAACACGGCTTTTACAAGAAAGGTAACGAGAGTTCGGCGACGTTTCGAGGAAGCTGGATTTCCTTTCAGGCGACAGATGACACGAAAAGAATCCTGCCTTTGTGGGTGTGTTTCGTTTCGTGACTCCCCCCCCCCACACACACACACACACACTCCTTCCTTATTTTGTGATCCTTTAGTTCATAGTGTGTTTAGCATCAACCATTTCTGCCATAACCTCCCCGCCAGCCCCCCTCCCCCTCTCCCCTCCCCAACCTACATTTCTTCCCCTCACTTAGCGTCGTTCTCGCGAGGGCGTTAGGGGAGGCAGCAGCGGGCGATAGAAGCGTAGTAGTGTTGTGTGTGTGTTCCCTGCCGGAGTGGAGTGGTGATTACGCCTCCTCGCTGAGGGGTCGCCATCCCCGCCGCGAAGTCTGTAGAGTAGGATTATACCCCTCTCCCTCCCCCATCTTTCTCCCTGTCCTCCATCCCCTTCCTATCCCCCTTCCCCTCCTCTAGCCCTCGCCTTTCTTGTTCATCTCCCCCTTCCCCCTCCCATTCTCCTTCCTCTTCTCCTACCCTTCCCCATCCCCTTTCCCTACCCCCTCCCCTTCCCCTTCTTCCCCTTCCCCCTCCCCCTAACACAGTCATTCGCCTGACATCCGTAGAACTCCTGCACCTCGGCTCCGCGAAAACCCCTCCTGGGATCTACCTGGAGTATCTTGGGGTTTCCTTTTTTTGTGTTGGTGTTTTTCTGCAAGGTTTTAAAACGTAGAATCTGGGGCAAATTTTTGGGCATCCACAGACACCACCAACCCTTTACTGCTCTGTGGCTAAAGGGAAATTAAGGGGGAAAGATGTGCGTTATCCTTACCGGCGGGCGGGTTGCAGAGGGCTCTTAAATGTTCTTATTATGTTTTGCGTCGAGGGTTAATGTAAACAAAAAATATCCCCGTTTTTTTTCCTCGACGGGGGAAAAAATTTGTGCCCAGTGTGTGGTTTGGTGTGTGTGTGTTTTTTGGGTGTTTGAGAATTATGTTTGTATTATTTTTTATGTATGTATGTATGCATGTGCGTGTGCGCGCTTGTGTATGCTCTTGTGTATGTATATACTTGTGTGTGTGCATACTTGTGTGTGTGTGTGTGTGTGTGTGTGTGTGTGTGTGTGTGTGTGTTTATGTACGTATGTATGTGTGTTAGGAGAAAATCCATGGGAGTGAAGGGGAGGAAGGCGAAGGAATTTCGCTAGACCTTATTGATTCGCGCCTCTCGGAGCCCCCGTGTAATAAACTGTAGACCGGTCACCTGTAGAAACTAATTAAGGTAATGACCACTTAGATTTCAAGTTTTGCGACGGTATTCTGACTTTAAAGGGTCATTTTCGGTATCTGAAGTAGATCTGAATTGATGAATTGCTCGTTTATGTACATATAATTAGGGACGCTATAATTTTGGAGTTATTTCATATTGCATAGATTTATCTTTGATTCCCCAGACCACATTTCTAATTTTTATTTTCTTATGAATTCCCAGACCACATAAATAACCTTTGATTTCTCATGATTCCCCAAACCACATTTCTAATTTTTTTATTTTTTATTTTTCGGGAAATTCCTGCGCAGAGAGGAAGAGGGGAGGTTTTTTGAGTGTGAGATTTGGAATTTGGTGAAAGAGGCTACCTAATAAGGGCAGAACCAGCGCCAGACGTGATGGTTAAGATTTGCTTCGAAAATGCTTCGTTTTGCTTCACTATCCTGTCAGAGACTTTCACAAGGGAGGCGCAACTGAAAAGGTTCATTTATGTGTGGAAAGGATACCGTGCGTTCTTAATATGGGCGTTGTATTTATATATGAATGTCGGTGTTATACTCGTATACTTTGGTTTATGTAAGTGTTTATCTATGGGGAAGGGAATTTTTGTTTTTGAATGGAAAAAAAAAAGCGTTTTGCGATCGTGGAAGGAAGGAAAAAAATATATCCAGTAAACCCTCACTCTCTCGGATTTTCTTACTGTTTTTCTATTTGTTTTCTCCCCCTCCCCCCTCTTTCCCCCCCCTCTCCCTCCCCTCTCCTCTCCCTCTCCCCTTTCTCTACCCTTTTTCTACCTTTCCCTACCCCTCCTTTTTCTCTCTCTCCTTCTCCCCTTCTCTTCTTCTCCCCTCTCTCCTCTCTCTCTCTCCTCCCCCCTCCCTCCATCCCTCCCTCCCCCCCCCCCCCCCCTTTTTTTTTTTTTTTTTTTTTTTTTTTTTTTTTTTTTTTTTTTTCTCTCCCTTCCCCCCCTTCTTTTCCCCCTTTCCCTTCCCCTTTCCCCCCACCCCTTCTCTCTTTTTTTCCCCTCCTCTCCTCTCTCATTCCCCTCTCTCTCTCTCTCCTCTCTCTTCTCTTTTTCCCCCTCCTCTCTCTCGTCTTCTCTCCCTCTCTCCCCCCTCTCTCTCTCTTTTCTCCCCCCCCTTTCCCCTTCTCTCTCCTATCTCTCTCCCTCTTCTTCTCTCCCCTCCTCCTCCTCTCTCCCCTCTCTCTCTCCTCTTCTCTCTCCCCTCTCTCTCTCTCTCTCTCTCTCCCCTTTCTCTTCCCTCTCTCTCTCTCTCCTCCCCTCTCCTCCTCTTCCTTCATCTCTCTCCTCCTCTCTCTTCTTTCTCTCTCTCTCCTCTCTCTCTCTCTCTCTCTCTCCCCTCTCTCTCTCTCTCTCAGTTAATCTATCTCTTATCTCTATCTATGTTTGGATCAGGAACGGCGATTCTCTCCAAATCGAAGGTACTTTCTCTTTATCCTCTTTGCTTCATTAAGCCCTCGGGAGGCAGTACCACTCAAGATCAAAGAACATGACCATTTGTTTTGTGCCTCCTCCTTGTGTCCCCTTTTTTTCAACCTCCATTCTACTTATATTCCTCACCCGCTTTGACCCATCGAAGGATTCGGTATAACTCTACGGACAACGTTTGCCACATTTTACTTACGCAAGACCATTTTTTTTGCCACGAAATTCATGTTAAGTCAAGGCTAGGGAATCATTTTTGCGGCTCACTAGTGCTCTCCGGCCCATACAAGTCCGTAAGTATTGAATATTGTAACTTACTAAATAAACAAATCGTTTAAAAGGACGGCTATGTTAATACAGTCCGTGTTGAAGCTATCGCATATTAGAATCCCAAAGCATTCTGATCGCCTAGTAGAGGCAGCATGTGAAAACCAGAGCGTGGGTATAGACCTAAAAGCACCTCTTGTTAGCATCTCATAAGACCATTCGAGCTTCCATGTAAAATCTGAAGGAACTAAAAGCGGTAGCCTACAGCATTAGGAAAAATTCATCTGTTGCTTATATGCGATGGGAACAAGACCGTGTGATGCGAATAATAAGGTTTAGGTAGAAGCTGTAGTGCCTAGTCAATGAAACTTGCAATGCTGGAGAAGCTAGATTTAGAGTATCAGCGAAGACTCAGAGTGAGTACCTTTTAACGCAGCCTTTTGAGATAGGTACTCAGTGCTTTGTAATTGTTTCATCTCCTCCAATGATATTTTCTGATATATCTCGTAGCAAAATCTGTCAACGGCAAGACATTAGGTCGGGAAGCTATATGAATGAATGTACTAGAAGATGTAATCATGTTATATTTTATATATATTTGTATTGTGATTATTATAGTGCGTTGACCATACATCAGGTATATCAAAACTTGCGCGGCAAAAAACTAAATTGAAAAGATAGGATGCTTCTTCGTCGCACGCGCGTGTCTATATATATGCATTCGTAAGTGTGTGTGTGTGTGTGTGTGTGTGTGTGTGTGTGTGTGTGTGTGTGTGTGTGTGTGTGTGTGTGTGTGTGTGTGTGTGTGTGTTGTGTGTGTGGGGTGTGTGTGCGTGTGCCGTTGCGCGCATGTGTGCGTTTCGTGCGTGCGTGCGTGCGTGCGTGCGTGCGTGGGGTGTGCGTGCGTGTGTGTGTGTGTGTGTGTGTGTGTGTGTGTGTGTGTGTGTGTGTGTGTGTGTGTGTGTGTTGGGGTGTGTTGTAGGGGTGTATGTGTGTGTGTGTGTGTGTGTGTTGTGTGTTGGGGTGTGTGGTGGGGTGTGTGTGTGTGTGTGCGTACGTGCGTGTGCGTGCGTGCGCGCTTGTGCTAGCGTTTTTGTTATTTATAGAGATACTTTTATGTAGTTATATGTTTATATGTGTGGCATCGTATGTGCAGTTCCCCTCAGCAAATTTATAAATTAGGTCGCAATGTCACGTGTACACTTAACTCTGTCACGTTTTTGTTAATCCCGTTTAATCCCTTAAGCTCGTAGGTCAGGCAAAATAAAGAACGTAATTGTTTCGATGATTTGCAGCCATCACCGAGCAAATGCGCATCGGGCCGTTTATGGAAATGCCGGCCATTGTGCTTTGAGTGATTCGCGTTGGAAGCGGGATTACGCTCATGATTCCGATATTTGAATTGTAATGCGGCCGCGCCAGGGAGGCATTACCGGCGTGGCATTATGCTGGGCGGGATTTCTGCTGCTGGCCGTTTGGTATTTTTGTGTTCATTCGCCTTTCGGGTGAATGCTCGCCGCTGGTTAATCGCTGGTTTCAACGGGGCGGGAATTGTTTCTTTGTGCGCGTGGCGGTGCCTGCGGCTGTGTGTGTGCTTGTGCAGGGGGGACGGAAGGGGAGGGGGGAGAGGAGAGGGGAGGGGAGGAGAGGAGAGGAGAGGAGAGGGGAGGAGGAGAGGGAGGGGAAGGGAGGAGAGGGGAGGGGAGGGGGGGGAGGGAGAGGAGGAGGAGGGGAGGGAGAGGAGGAGAGGGGAGGGGAGAGGAGAGGGGAGGGGAAAAGAGGAGAGGGAGGGAGAGGGAGAGAGAGAGAGAGAGAGAGAGAGAGAGAGAGAGAGAGAGAGAGAGAGAGAGAGAGAAAGCGAGAGAGAGAGAGAGCGAGAGAGCGAGAGAGCGAGAGAGCGAGAGAGCGAGAGAGCGAGAGAGAGAGAGAGAGAGAGAGAGAGAGAGAGAGAGAGAGAGAGGAAAGGGGGAGATAGAAGTTACGAAGAGAAATAGCGAGAACGAGAATGAAAGCCCAGCCTACACAAAGGATGAGATCGCCGTGTAAACTTAGTGCGCGCGCGACTTTGATCTTAAGCGCCGCCGTCGACGGTGTAAAATGGCGGGATGGATTGATTCCATGAAACGGCACGTCATGCAATCTGAGCATGCAAGACCCAGTCCTTCCCCAGGCGGTGTGGGGGAGGGGTAGTGAGTAATGGGGGGGAGGGTATGAGCGCTTGCTGACCATGGGTTCTTTTCCCAATTTTTACCCATCGGGG
>NC_051423.1:33207163-33212446 GCF_015228065.2 Penaeus monodon | reverse complement strand
TTTCTTTTTCCTTTTTGCGTGTGGTTATTATTTTGTTTTTATCCTCGTTTTTTTTTTCTATCTCTCTTCTGTCGTTTTTTTTTTTTTTCTCCCTTTATCAGTGTTGTTGGTGTTTGTTATTATTTTGGTTTCTTCTTTTTTTTTCTTTTTACTTCTTCTTTTGTTTCTTCTTCCTCATAAGCCTCTTCCTTCCCTCCTTCCCTTCCTCCACTCCTCTCCACCTCCCCTCTTCCTTCCCTTCCCTGCCCTACCCCTTTCCCTTCTCACCTCCCCTGCTCCCTTCCTCCCTTCCTTCCCTCTCTCACTTGCACTCTCCTTCCCCTTTCCCCTCCTTCCTTCCTCTCTTTCTTTCCCCCCTTCCTCTCCCCTCTACTCCCCCCTTTCCCCTCCCCTCTTTCCCCTCCTTCCTTCCTCTCTTTCTTCCCCCGTTTCCCCTCCCCTCTCCCCCCTTCCTCTCGTTCTTCCCTCCTTCCCCTCCCCCCTTTCCCCTTCTTCCTTCTCGTTCTTCCCTCCTTCCCCTTCCCTCTCCTCCCCCCTTTCTCCTCCTTCCTTCCCCTCGTTCTTCCCTCCTTACCTCCCCTCTCCTCCATCTCCCTCCCAGCTCTTAATTGCGTTGATTTTGCCGACTGAATCAATAAAGCCGTGAATCATTAATGGCTGTGTGTTTTGCTGAGTTAACGAGATCATTTTTGACGGTCGCGGCCGCCCTCGCCCGTTGTCAGCGGCTGCCGGGCTTGCCGCCGCTTTGGGGGCGTTCGACCACTTTGCTTTTTAAAATCCATGTCTTCGCTGATTTTGTTGTCTCTACTGGTGTGGTTGTCACTTGATAACTGTCGTTGCATTTGCTTTTACTGTTAACATTACTCATGCTACTACTATTACCGTTACAATTACTTATATTACTACTGTTACCGTTACTACTACTAATATTACTACTATAACCGTTATTATTACTTATACTACTACTATTACCGTTACCATTACCTACACTACTACTTTTTCCGTTATTAAAAGGGATAGTCAAGTTCCTGTTAGCGTTCGAGGTAATGACTCGTTGCTTATACACACCGCTTGTAGGGAGAGACTCATTGGGCGGATGAATCAATATGACTCAGGTTGTTTTGTCATTTAGCAAGGTGTCCTCTTTCTCTTTCCCTTTTTCTCTTTCTCTTTCTCTCTCTCTTTCTTTCTCTTTTTCTTTCTCTCTTTTTCTTTCTCTTTCTCTCTCTCTTTTTCTTTCTCTTTCTCTTTCCTTCTCTTTTTCTCTTTCTTCCTCTCTTTCTCTTTCTCTCTTTCTCTTTTTCTTTTTTCTCTCTCTCTTTTCTCTCTCTCTCTCTCTCTCTCTCTCTCTCTCTCTCTCTCTCTCTCTCTCTCTCTCTTTCGGTCTCTCTCTCTCTCTCTCTCTCCTCTCTCCCCTCTCTCTCCCTCCCTCCCTCCCTCCCTCTCCCCCTCCCCCTCCCCTTCCCCCCTCCCTCCCTCTCCCCCTCTCCCTCCCCTTCCCCCCTCCCCTCTCTCTCTTCCTCTTTCTCTTCCTCTCTCTCTATTTCTCCCTCCCTCCCTCTCTCTGTCTTTCTCTTTCTTCCTCTTTTTTTTCTTTCTGATCTATCCCTTATTCCGACATTTTCATCGCTTTTTCTGCCTGCCTGTCCTTTGTCTTTGTATTATTTTATATTTACATTTTATCATCATTTTCTTTCTGCATCCGCTTGTCATCTCCCTTCGTTTTGTCTCTCTCTCTCTCTCTCTCTCTCTCTCTCTCTCTCTCTCTCTCTCTCTCTCTCTCTCTCTCTCTCTCTCTCTCTCTCTCTCTCTCTCTCTCTCTCTCTCTCTCTCTCTCTCTCTCTCTCTCCCTCTCGCTCGCTCGCTCGTTCCTTTAACGGCGCCCATCTATTATTATCCCTGCCAGCTGAGCATCGCTCTTTTACCGTCTCTGTATGAACTCATTTGTTCTCCCCTGTTCGCTGTCCCCTCTTCCTCTTCCTCTTTCTTCCTCGTCCTCCTTCGCACCGCTCGCTTATCCCATCTACAATAATCGTTATCTTTTATTCTCCCTTCTCTCCATCGCCCTCCTCTTCTCTCCTCTCGCTTCTTATCGCATGTCGTCGCCTGTCTTATTTATCTCTTCTTCGAGCGGTTCCTGCTGCGTCCTCCTTCCCTTTATCGCTCTTACGTATACATTGCCGTCTTTTACGTTGATCACTCCTCGGTTTTGTTTTGCTTTTCTTTTCTTTACGTCGCTTCTCTTCTCTTTGTTTCGTTTCTCTTCTCTTCCCTTCCGTGTTGTATCCTCCCCTTCTCTTCTCCTCTCTTCTCTTTTTTTCTTGTTCTCCTTGTTTCTCTCCTCTTCCCTTCCCTCCCCTTCCCTTCCCTTCCCTTCCCTTCCCTTTTCTTCCCTCCCCTCCCCTCCCCTCCCCTTCCCTTCCCTTCCCTTCCCTCCCTTCCCTTCCCTTCCCTTCCCTTCCCTTCCCTTCCCTTCCCTCCCCTTCCCTTCCCTTCCCTTCCCTTCCCTTCCCTTCCCTTCCCTTCCCTTCCCTTTCCTTCCTTCCTTCCCTCCCCTCCCCTCCCTTCCCTTCCCTTCCTTCCCTCCCCTTTCCCTTCCCTTCCCTTCCTTTCCCTTCCGTCTCTATCCTTCCCTTCTCTCCTCTTCCCATCCCTTCCTTTCCCTTCTCTTCCCTTCCTTTCCCTTTTGTTCTATCTCTTCTATCTTCTCCTGCCTTCTCCCTTCTTCACTTCCCTTCCATTCTCTTTCTTCCTTTTCTTCTATCATGTCCTCTCTCTCCATATCTCCTTTTCTTTCTCCCTTTCTCCCTCTTTTATACTCCCTTCTCTCCTCTCTCTCCCTCTCCCTCTCCCTCTCCCTCTCCCTCTCCCTCTCCCCCTCTCCCTCTCTCCCTCTCCTCTCTCCCCTCCCCCCTCCCTCCCTCTCTCCCTCCCTCCCTCTCCCCCCTCTCGTTTCGTCTACAACACCGTTTTTTTCTCGCCATCGTAAGATTTAGACATAGAGCGAATAAGACACGAGGGTTGCAGCATTAAGAGAAAAAGCCGCTTCGAGTAAAAACGAGTCTCGTCCTCAAGGCGGGAAACGCAAAATGGTGCTCCCGCCTGAAAGTCTCTTGCGGATATTGAGACTTTTATCCTTATGGCTTTTTCATGTAGTCTGTGTTTCTGCTTTGTGACAACGGCGGACGGTGTATTTAAAAAAAAAAACGGAATACAGAAAAAGTATCGCAAACATCATCATCACCATCATCATTATCATCATCATGGTCATCGTCATCATAATTATCATCATTATCATCGTCGTCGTCGTCGTCGTCGTTATCATCATCATGGTCGTCATCATCATCATTATCATTATCATCATCGTCGTCGTCGTCATCTTCATCATCATCATCATCATCATCATCATCGTCATCATCATCATCATCATCATCATCATCATCGTCATCATCATCATCGTCATCGTCATCATCATCATCGTCATCGTCATCACCATCGTCATCACTATCGTAGTCCTGGCGAGGCGGCCTCCCCGCCCTCCCCTCGCAAGGACCCGCTCCTCTTCGGCTTGAGGGGAAAAGAGGCTGATCCTGACTTTTCCCCTCTTTTTTTCCTCTCTTTCCTTCCAACATTGGGCTCTTTGTTTTTATTTATTTTTTATTGCGTTGGTCCCTTCCCCGTTTTGCCTTCGTGCTCTGCTAGCTTTTGTGTTTTTTCGCTTTTCTTTTCATCGTTTCTCTTTATTTCCTTTGATTTTTGGGATCAACATATTCGACTTTTGTCTATTCTTCTAATGATATCCTTCTTTTTTTTGTTTTTCTTTCTCTCTCTTCACCATTTTCCCCTTTCCCCCCCTCTTTGCTTCCTCCCTTATATTTCTTTTCCCTCTCACCCTTCCACCCTCCCTCACCCCCCCCCCCCCCTCTGCTCACCCTTTCGCCAGTCCTCTTCCCTCCTCTCCTCTCCTTTCCATCATTCCTCTTCTCTCCTCTCCTCTTCTATCCACCATCCATTTTTCCCTCTTTCTCAACTTCCTCTCCTCTACCTTCCCTTGTACTTTCCTTTCCTTCCCTCTTCCTTCCACTATCCCCCTTTTCCTTCGCCATCTTTCTTCCTTCCCTCTCTCCTCCCTTCACTTTTTCCACTCACCCCTTCCCCTCTACCCCCCTCCCACCTCCCTGCTACTTACCCCACCCCCTCCCCTCTACCCGCCTTTTACCCCTCCCCTCCGTACCTCCCCCCCCTCCCCCCGGTGATGATAGCGTAGGCGGACTTTATTAGCGCCGCCGGACCATCGTTCCCCGGGGGGCCATGAGCGCCTCCGATATGGCGAAGGCCTACGTGCCGCCCCAGCTGTGGAACATTTCTTCCTCCTTTTTTTTCCGTGGGATGGTGTAGGGGGAAGGTGGAGGTGGGGGAGCAGGAGGAGCAGGAGGAGGATGTCGGTTCTTACGGATGTCTTGTTATTTTCCTGTGTGGGAGGGGGGGGGGGAGGGATAAGTGTGTGTGGGAGGAAGGTTGTGTGTGTGGGAGAGGGGAGGGATGTGTGGGAGGGGGGTTGTGTGTGTGTGGGAGGGGGGATGTGTGTGTGTGTGTGTGTGTGTGTGTGTGTGTGTGTGTGTGTGTGTGTGTGTGTGTGTGTGTTCCGCTGGCCGGCCGGGACTGGAGGTATCGCAATCGATCTGCATTTGTTTGCCTGTTCTTTGCTTTTTCCTTGAAACCCTCTTAGCGTGATGAGGGCGGCGTCCTTTGAGGGGCCGCCGTCTGCCTTTTGTGAGCGGAGGAGCGAGAGAGAAAATACACCTTTAGTTGGTCACAGCCTCCGCCGCTCCGCTCGTTCATCGAAGCGACGGAAACGGGAGACAAAAGATGCACCCTTTGAGTCGCCGTTTTCGCCGCCGCGTGTGTGTGTGTGTGTGTGTGTGTGTGTGTGTGTGTGTGTGTGTGTGTGTGTGTGTGTGTGTGTGTGTGTGTGTGTGTGTGTGTGTGTGTGTGTGTGTTTTTGTGTTTGTTTGTTTGTTTGTTTGTTTGTTTGTTTATGCGCGCGGTGTGTGTATGTATATTTAAATATTTCACGTACGTGCATATGTTTATGTACACGTATGTATATCCTTTGGAAGCGAGTGCGCGCGTCCATACTCCTTCCTTCCCCCCCCCCGTCCGGCGCGATGAGTCGAGAGCCGCGGCGAGTGTTGACCCTTCCGTAATTGGGTTGGTCGAGGCGAACGGTTTCCCCCCGAGAGAAAATTGGCTTTTCATTTCCTACATTGTTTGGTCGAGCGA
>NC_051423.1:33189663-33192163 GCF_015228065.2 Penaeus monodon | reverse complement strand
CTTCCTACTTCAATCTTCCTCACTTCTTCCTCATCTCACTCACCTTCCTCACTCATCTTCCTTTCACTTCTTCCTCATCTCACTCACCTTCCTCACTCATCTTCCTCATCTTCCTCACTTCTTCCTCATCTCCTCACCTTCCCTCACATCACCTTTCCTTCATCTTCCTACTTCTTCCTCATCTCACTCACCTTCCTCACTGACCTTCCTCCCCTCTTCCCTCACTTCTTCCTCATCTCACTCACCTTCCTCACTCATCTTCCTCATCTTCCTCACTTCTTCCTCATCTCACTCACCTTCCTCACTCATCTTCCTCATCTTCCTCACTTCTTCCTCATCTCACTCACCTTCCTCACTTCCTCACTCATCTCTGTCGGTCGTCATAACCTTCCTTCCTTGCCTCGCCCCTCTCTCTTCCTCTCTTTTCTTTCTCGTCTCCCTCCTTCGTCGCCTCGTTCCTTCTTCTCCATTTATGTTTCCCTCTTTTCGCTTTGGACGCAGGTGCCTCTCTTTGATTAGTTTAAAGTCGAGCGAAATTCCTCTTAAATGGAATACCCTTTTTTTTTTTTCCTCCTTTTTTTGGATAAGGTGGCTTTGCCCTCTATCTTCCTCCCCCCCCCCCCCCTCCTCTTCTGACCCTTCCTCTCTAATGCCCCGTCCCATGCGCTAGTCTCTCTCTCTCTCTCTCTCTCTCTCTCTCTCTCTCTCTCTCTCTCTCGTCTCTCTCCTTTGCGATCTCTCTCTCTCTCCTCACGTCTCTCTCTCTCTCTCTCTCTCTCTCTCTCTCTCTCCTCTCTCTCTCTCTCTCTCTGCCTATCTCCCCCCCTCTCTTCTCTCTCTCTTATATATATTTATATATATATATATATATTATACATATACATTGTATTATATATATATATATATATATATATATATATATATAATATATATATCTATATTAATATATATATATAATTATAGCTATAGGTATATGTATCTTACGTCTAGTGTATGTACTCTCCCCCTCCCCCCTCTCCCTCCATCCCTACATATTGTACATATATATTGTATTATATATATATATATATATATATATATATATATATATATAATGTATATCTATGTTATAATGTATATGTACGTTATATGTCTGTATGCTCTCCCCCTCCCCCTCCCCTCCCCACGTCCATCCCTCCCTCCCACCATCCATCCATCCATCCATCCCCTCTCCTCACCTCCCCTCTCCTGACCTTTCCTTTCCTCGCTTCTACTCTTTTCCCCCTCTCCCCTACCCCTCTCTTCTCGTCTCCTCTACTCCTCTCAACACTTCCCGTCATCTGTTCTCTTCTCTTTATTCTCCTCCTTTTCTCTTTAATATTCTTCCCTCTCCTCTTCACTTTTCCTCCCCAAAACCTTTTCCCTTCCTGTCCTCTCCTCTTCATCTCCCCCTTCCCATCTCTCTTCTCGCCTCCTTTCTCCTTTCCCATCTCTCCTTTCGTCTCTTTTCACTTTTCCTCTATTCCTTTTTTTTCTTCCACCTCCCATCTCCGTCTCATCTCTGTAAATCTCCTGCTCCATCTTCTCCATTCTTTTCTTTTCTCCTCCCTCCCATATCTTCCCTATTTCTCCTCCCATCTCCCCCCCCCTTTCCTCCCTCCCCCTCTTCCTCCCCACGCCTCTTCTCCAACTCCTACTCTTTGCTCTACCCACTCCACCTTTTCCCACTCTCTTATCGTCTTGTTTCCCCTTCTCATCGTTTCATTTATTTCTCTTAATTTCCCCTCACCGCCCTCTCCTCCCCCTTTTCACCCCTTGCCTATCCTCCCCTCTCCATTCATTCCCCTTTACCCTACAGCTTCGCTCGCTTCGCCGCCCTTCCCCTTCCCCTTCCCCTTCCCCTTCCCCTTCCCCTTCCCCTTCCCCTTCCCCTTCCCCTTCCCTCGTCTGTCCGCTCCTCTCCTTGTTTCTCTTCTTCTCATCCATCTTCTTTCCCCTTGGCCGCTTTCCCCTTTTCTTTTCTTTTTCCTTTTTTCTCCTCTTCCTCTCCCCTTTCCTCTGCTTCCCCTCCCCTCCTATTCTTCCCTTTCTCTTTTCCCTTCTTCCCTTCTTCATTTCTCCTCTTCCACTCCCCTTTCTTCTGCTTCCCCTCCCCTCTCCTCTTCTTTTCTCCTCTTCCCCTTCCCCTTCCCCTTCCCCTCTCCCCATCCCCGCCTTCCTGCTTTGTTTACAACCACAAAACAATAACATCGCGAGGTCGCTCAGGGACGGACACCATCTCGGCTCTTTATTGGGTGCTTTTAGCCCGGATATTGACCCGCGCCCTAACCATATTAGATTGCTTGTCAGGCCTGGATCCAGCGCTCTCTCCGCCCGTCCCTTTTCCCCTTTTCCTTCCGCGGTTCCCCTCTTCGTTCTCTTTTATTCTCTCTCTGCCTGTGTCTTTATTCTGGATTGGTGTTATTTTGATTTGTCTCTTGTGTGGTGGTGGTGGGGATCCGAAGAGGGGGGGGGGAGAAAG
>NC_051423.1:33167163-33172163 GCF_015228065.2 Penaeus monodon | reverse complement strand
ATTGCTCATGACACCAAATACTGCCCTACCAACGGTAAGTGTTTGACAATGAGTCACAATCCTTGTTATTACTTACTGATTCGACAAGTGTTTTACTTTTATTTAAATTCTCAATAGAGATAATTGGAAATGTAAATTTCAAATATCACATAATCGGATGATGAAATAGAAATTTAAAATTAATGTGGGTGTTATTATCATTTTCAGTGACCAGCAATAACCGTGGGTCATATGTATGGCCCAGAACAGTTGCTGGGGTCACTGTAGAGTTGGAGTGTGCAGGGATATTGCCAACACACCATAGGGAATTCAAGTTCTCTGGCAGGTCCACTGCAACATCACTTCCAGCTATGCGAGTTGCTAAGCACGCTTGCACCAACGAGGGCTATTGGCATGAGTTGGATACATCTGACTGCCCATTTGTGTCAGAGACAACAAAGATACTGGAGCAGTTTGCATCCACAAACATCTCAGCAAGCAAGACCACACTTGTTGACAGCATTAGGAGTCTACGTAACTTTACTCGTGACAGAAAGATCTTGAGGGATGCCATGGATATAGTGTTTTTAGCACAGACAGTGGAACAGTACACAAACCTTCAAGCTACACTCAGTGGAGCCAAGGAAACTGCCACAAAGCTAATTGATATCATCAGTTCTTCAATGGCAGCAACAAAAGGTTAGTAGTCTTGTGGGAGGGTTATTAAAACTTTTTTTCCAACACTGGATAATTTTGCAGCCTGAATTTGGCTTTGTAAGTGGTTGTATGATCACAAAACACAAGCACTAACATGGTAAAAAGGTAAATGAAATGCAGGACCTAACTTCTCTTGTGCTGTCAGTGCTTTCCCAGTTTTACCAGACCTTGGCTTTCTTTGAGGTACATAGATCCTGTTCTAGTGGGTCCTTTATGAAAAGCCTTTGTTATTCTTTTAGAATTTTTAACCTGACAGTTAGTCATACTCTTTTTTTGTATTATGGCTCTTTTATTTTATGGCTATTATGGGAGTTAGTTTTGAACTATTTTTGTGTTTTAGAAATGTTTTACAGAGAATTCAAGTTAATCTGATGTGGGGAATCCTCAACAAGTATGGAGAGGACAGATAACTGTAAGAGTTAGAAGAGGGGATATGTATCATTGTCAACATTAATTAATTAGAACATTGCAAAATGAAATTGCAAGCATTGGCAGAGTCTTGTTATGGCAAAGAAAATTGATTTATTTGGTTCTGGTTTCATTTCAAAACTTCTCTTTTGCAGAGTTGCTTAACAAAGCAGAGGTATTAGATGGGTCTTGCCGGAGATTGCTGAACTGCTTATGGAATGTTGCCACATCTACTCCTACACTCACCAGAGCAGCTACACCCCACCTGGAGATGCACCAGTTCAACAGGCAGCCAGATAGCTTCTCTGGTCTCACCTGTAACTGGTATAGGCGCAGTGTGCACTCTACAGAGAGGCTCTTCCGGTGCAATACAAATAATTACTCTAAGCTTTTTAAGTATGTAGAACTTACCTTTGTGTAAATGAAAAGCTAGTTTTGAAAAATTGAATGGCATGTTATATTTGATATATGTATATATATATATATGTATACTACTTCTTTATGTATGATATTGCTGTAGCCATTATTTGTTTGTGATTTGATTTCAACAATCCCATTTCAGTAGTGAAGATGAGATTCTGGATGCCCAGATCCAAGTACCATCCAGCCTTTTCTCCAAAGAAATGCTCAAGACAGGCAATGGATCTGAGGAAGAAAATCCTGCTGCAGCAACAAACACAGTGCAACTCCAGTTCTTTGTTTACGACACAGCAAATCTGTTTCCCAGAGTATTAACTGGAGGTTCTGATACCTGGGAGGTGACTTCACCAGTTATTGGTGCTAGGATAGGCAACCAGGAGGAGGAAATGCTATTAGAGGATGGTGTTTACATCACTCTGCGGTCAGCTATTTATAGTCATAATATTATGCCAGTTTGGTGGAAAGAAAATGTTGCTGGTAAGCATGGCAATTGGACCAGTGAGGGTTGCAAGATTGTACGTATGCACAACTCTCTTATTGTTTTCCACTGTGATAGATTGGCGCATTTTGGACTCTTACAGGACATGGCAGCTTTACACAGAAATCAGGCTGGTGCCAGAGGAGCTGAGTTCAGGCTGAGTGCTCCTGGTGTGTATGTTGGCAGTGCTATTTGCATTTTATTCTTGATGGCATCTATTGTTACTTGGGCAGCTCACCATCATCGGATTGCGACCATGAACAAAAATAAGCATTCATTGATGAACACCTGGATTGCCCTCCTGTTATTGGTGACTATGTTTACTGTTGGAGTTTACCAAACTGAAAATCAGCAGCTGTGTCAAGGCATTGGTGTTGCACTTCATTACCTAACAACGTGCGTCTTATTGTGGATCATTGTGACTGTCACAAACTTATATAAAAAGGTTACTAAAGCTTTACGACCACCTGTGCCAATAGAGGAACCACCTCCAGACATACCACTCCCACCAAAGCCGATGTTACGTTTTTATCTTGTAGGATGGGGGATTGCGCTCATACTCTGTGGTATTTCAGCAGCTGTCAACCTTCAGCAGTATGCAGGCTACAGTTACTGCTTTTTAGCTTGGGGCCCCAGTCTAGGGGCATTTTATGCTCCTACAGCAGCCCTTGCTTTCATTCTTTCTACTTTCTTCCTTCTAACTCACTGCATGTTGAGGTCTCTAAGAGCAAACTATGCTGAAGGGACTGGGGCAACAGAAACAACAGAGCTGGAGCTCTTAGATGCTAATTCACCCAATTCTGAGAACGTTAATGGACCTGGTGAAGAGGAAATGAGTATTGCTTCACGTGATACAACTGTTAGTGTATCAGATGGGCAGCATAGTCCACTAACTCAGTTGAGGGCTCATGTAGTTACACTTCTGCTTTTTATTCTTACATGGGCTGCTGCAGCAATTACAACAGCAGCTCCATTTGCATCAGTTATCCCTCATCACACAACCATTTTCAGCATCATTTATGCTATATGTGCTAGCAGTCTGGGTATATTTATTTTTGTCTTCTTTTGCTTTAGCCGGAACGATGTCTGGGAGGCATGGCGTGAGTGCAACTGTTCATTCAGTCCTCAGAGAAAAGAAGAAGAAGAAGCACATTTGACAACTCCTGCCAACAATACTGGTGCTAACCATGTGATGCCATCCAACAATCAGCCGCGAGGGCCGGTGGGTGCACCCAGCACTCACAGCCTCGAGTCTTCACACACTCACCAAACAAACAAATCCTCCTCCGTGTCACACAGTATTCTGACATCTAATAAGCCAGAGAGCTTAAGCAAAGCAACAAATAATTTACAGTTGCTGAGCTTTGGTACTATGACCAATGATCTCCACTATGCACCAGAAATTTTCTATAATCCTAAGCAAGTGGGTGTTGCAAAAAGGTTCTTCCAGAAGCAGCGGTTAAAGCAGATGGTGAAGCAGAACAATTTGGAAATAAATAGAACAGACAGTGATTGCAATTCTACTGTCTATAAACCTAAAATGTCCAGAGCTATTAATTCTGAGTCTAGCAATTCAAATTTTGATCCATCTTGTCTCGGTGCTTCAAGTAAGGTAAACAACACTAATATACATGTAGATTCTATGTATGGTTACATACCAACTGAATTCCAAAAGGGGGGAGGAAAGCATGCCAATAAAGATCCAACCCCAGAAGTTTTGTGTGTTTTAGGTCCAAGCACAGATAGCAAAATTACTGACCTTTACCCTACAATGGTACATGAGAGACCTATTGACATAGATAGAGGATGGTCAACCATACCACGCAAGCCTCGTGCATTTATGGAAGAACCTTTAAGCCCAATGAGAAGGGGTGGATCCTTCCCAAGTATTGTGGAAGAGGGACATTTAACATCTCAAGCCACCAGTCAAAGCTCTGCCCTTGAACAGCTGCATTTTCTGCCTCAGGAGCAGTTAGAGCAGCAACAACTGTTCAGTTATCCAATCTTGGGTCAAGTGTCACCAATGACACAACAGCTAGTTCAGTATCACAATCCAAGACATCTTCAACCACACTTAGATGGAGAAGCACATGCACATAGAAACAGAAATTCCTTCAATTCAGATTTGACAGAGAGATCAGATATAACAGGATTATCCAGGGGCACTGATCACTCCCGCATTGGGCGACACCATAAGCATCGCTCAGGAAGAGATAGACCTAGATGTAAGCCAAGGCGGAAACCACCAAGACCAAGGGGCAATTGTGCACATGATGAGAAAGATGACTGGACAGAAGATAATACCTCGCCTATTATTATAAATCACCTTCCCTCTGGAGAGCATGGTCTGCAGTCTTCAGAATCAGAAAAGGATGGAGGTCCCCACCAGTTTATGTCATACCCTCAACATGTTCATGCTATTTCTCCACCTAGTACCCAGAGAGCAACTCTCCAAGCTGGCCTTGATTCGCTCAACTCAGTTCTGCCAGCAGAACAGACAGGGGAAATGCTGTGTATTGACATGACTTGGCCTCATGTTATGAACTCAGGACTTCCAGGAAATAAACATGGAAGAGTTAGACCAGACAAAGCTAATGGCCATAGCTATTCTCCAAACCTAGATGAAGTGGGAATGTGTTGTGGAGTGAACCATGGTGAGGAAGGAGATTGTGTGGCTTGGGATAGTGAATGTGGTGAGGTCTACTGGTGTGATGGAGGTGGAGAAGAGAGAGTAAGTGTTTGTGAAGTTAGTGGATGTGAAAATTCAAGTATGTGTGATGGAGCTTGTGGAACTCGAGGTGATCTGTGTGGGAGTCAGAGTAGTGATGGTGGAACTAGTGTGGGAGGTGCCAGTGTGGATCCAGCTGTTGGCACTAGTCCTCGTGGAAGTGTTAATATATCTGATTCCCCATATGATTCACCATTGCATCGACTCCATCAAAACACTCCAGACAGTGGTTCTTTGGATTCAGGACTCCTTGGTTCACCAGGAAGGCCA
>NC_051423.1:33159663-33162163 GCF_015228065.2 Penaeus monodon | reverse complement strand
ATAGCATATATAAATTACATATTAACAGTAACCATCCCCCCATTTGATAAGTCTTATTTATTGCTCCTTTTTGAGTGATAAATAAATAAAGTTCATACTGCACCATACCTACAGGGGTCCCAGGGGTCTAGATCCCTTGAGAGTCCTACTATTTTTTTTAGGTCATTAAAGGTTGTCTCTTTTAGAAACCAGAGGGTGGTGAACAAATATTACAAAAAAAAGTGTATATCTGCATATATTCCTGTGTAATTATATATTGCCAGTATATGTAATCTACACACATTGTAAACATCATGTCAATAAAAGTCACTTAAAAATAATTCAACCTTTATATATACAAAAGACTTGTCTTATAAAAAGCAGGCAAAAATTACTCAAACTTATATTTACTATTCTTGATCAGCATTTATATTTCTACATGTACATGTATACACTATATATTAGGTGGCAATGCCCATCCAACACTTTTACTGAAAGTTCTAGTTCTATTAACAATACTCTTAACTTTTTCTTCTATCAAGACTTTGTCATCATTAAGAAGACAAGAACACTCACTCGAGCATTGTCGAGACATAGCTTTGGCATCCTCACTACTATCTGTCATTATTTTCTCAAATAATTCGCTATTTGGTTTATAATATAACTCCAATGTGTGCTTTATTTCTGCTTGAATCTTATACACTTCATTAACCTGCTCTTCACTCAAGCTGCATTTAATCAAACATCCAATTAGAAATCCATCAATCCTAGAAAGCAAACTTGTGGGGTTAATGCTGGACTGATGTTGAAATGCTTTTTGGAATCCTTGCAATCTTCCTTCTGCTTCTTCCTCTTCAAAGTCCCCAAGAATAGCATTTCTGTAGCCAGTGTGACTTAGCTTTTCAAAATCAGAACGCAAGTCCCAGAGCCTGTCTTCACTGTCTTCTAGATCCTCTAAATCAGCTGATGGGGCTTGTGCGCTGTCACTGCAACTCGTAAATATAAACTTTAATTTTAATTTTGATTACTTTTTTTTTTGTCACAAATTTTTAAAACAGCATGTAGGTAACATTTATGATATCAATCAGGGAAATACATAATCATATACATAGTTACTTATTTTTTCAGGCTTATGTTTACTGCTGCCAAACAATCAACGACCCATTGGGGATATTCCTGGTTTTTGTAGTATGTAGACATGAAGTCCTGGACAAACTCTACAAAGCAACCGTTTTTGATGCTCTCCCTTATGTTCTTCATCAGTCTCATCTGTAGGGATATAGAGTTTAAGGGCAACAGTTTTTCATTTTAAAACATTATTGATAGCTTTTAAAAACATGAAATAGACAACATACTTTCTTCCCTCACAGTTCCCTAATTCATATTATATATAGTATTATATTCATATTTATTATCCTTGTCTATGTGAGTACCATAATGCCCAGTGACCATGCAGTGACTCTAGGTTGTTACTACAATGTGGAAGTCAAATGGGAGATTTGTGAATTCATAAAATAAGGAGGTTTTATGAGACCCCCATGTGGTGCCACCTCTTACTGTGATAAGATTGTTAGCTGGGACTATGAGCCAAAAAAGTGTTGGGATCTCTAGTAATCTTGCAATTTACCCCAACTACATCCTGATAAGAAATTTTGCATTGGATCAGCCTCATGATCTTTTTTCCAGTGATCATGGTAACTGAAAATATACACTGCTTAGCAAACTGACCTAAACAATAAATATATATTACTGTAATAGCTTCAACAATGCTTACTCATATACTACAAAAACACACACTAAGACAGATGGCAACAAGCAAGGATTCTGCTTATCAACCCATTCTGTTTCTCACCCAAGAGTGGAAAAATATGTGCTGTGTAATTAAACCATATTATCTCTTAACTGATAAAAAAAAAAAATAAATAAATAAATATAAAAGCCATACCTGATAGGCAATGTTATGAACGGAGAGGAGATGACAAGCAACAGTTTCCTTTGTCACAATAGTGTGGAGATAAGCACGTGTGTAGTTCTGACATGTTGTGCAATCACATTTTTCATCGATGGGAATAAATTCATTCATAAACTCCCGAGACTTCAAGTTGATCTGACCATTGTCAACAAGAGCACATCCAAACCTCTGATTAAGAGAATAACAATAAATTATGAAGGATGATTGCATTTTCCTGCATGTCTAAAGGTGAAGCAAAAAAAGAAAAAGTTAAAGCAACTGGTATTTCTTGTGAAGTACTTTTAGGTGATACAATTTTTCAGTTTAATATAGATCTACTGTACTTAATATATCATATGCATCCGCATCCTATTACAGATGCATGAACTTACTGCAGTTCTAGTTGGAAAGACACAATCAAACATATCCACCCCCATTGCACAACACACAACAAGGTCAACAGCAAAGCCAACACCCATGCAATAGCGAGGTTTGTTCTTTGGAAGATGGTCTGTACACAGGTGGATAGTTGGCCAAAACTTGTCCTTCTCTTCACCTCCACTGTTAAAC
>NC_051423.1:33144663-33154663 GCF_015228065.2 Penaeus monodon | reverse complement strand
TTAGTCACAGTGATTATTCTCCTCCCCAAAACTTTCTTATTTCCAAGTTGTGAGAAATCTGTCATAGAAGAATAACTTAAAATTCATCCATATATTTTTTCTATAGATATATTGCCCACTGTGTACCATGTATGTCTAACATTTTATAAGGTATGTCTTAAAATTAGAACTGTGCAGAGATAGGAAAAACGAAGATGAATTCTTGAAAGAATATAGTAAACAATATTCCTAGCAATAGAAAGCTCTACAGAATATAAAATATGCTGCATTTCCAAAATTAAGTGCTCACCATGCCGATATGTAAAGTTACATTTCAGCTCTCCAGTAAAAGCATCCATCTCATCCCCTTTGAGCTATGTGTAATCTAAAAATCAGATTAAGATTTATTTTAACAGATTTTTTATTTACACCCAAATTTTCACTTTTAATTTTCATTACAGTAATACAGGCTTTTATTTGTTCTGTGTTTATGTATACATTTATTATTGTTATTGTTATTGTTATTATTCTTGTTATTCTTCTTCTTATTATTATTATTATAATAATAATAATAATAATAATAATAATAATAATAATAATAATAATAATAATAATAATAATAATAATAATAATAATAATAATAACAACAACATATATATTATTATATTATATATATATTTATATATATATATATATTTATATATATATATATATATATATATATATATATATATATATATATATATATATATATATATATATATATAATTATATATATAATATGTTTAGTTATACAATTTCACCTCCCCAGTCTTAGTATATCTAGGTTTTAAATGTTTTTTAATGTTCTAACTACACAGACAATATATTATAGTCATCCCCGATAATCATAGACTTTAGGTACTCAGTGCCTAGGGGGAGAAAACGACCAGCTTTGTGAAGAGAACACTAGGATTGGCCAATATTTTTCTCACTAGGTTTTCCTTTCCCCAGAGAGTTCACTTTGGGCAGACTAAAAGGGTGATAACAGCCAGATAGAGACTTACAACATTATTATGTAGTACATATTACATCCAATTTAATTACATATGTATTAATATCATATACCAGTAAGAAGTAGTACTTATGAATAACTTCAAATTTTGTATTGAAGAGATATATTTTTCTTTTTATTCATTCAGTATAGTTTATGTAGAAATAAATATTAGAGGGCAAGAAAATTAAGGTAGAAGTAAGTTAATAATATTGGATAAAATGTTTGGAGATAGCAGCAAGTTTTGGTTCTTCTCATTACTTGTCTTAAACTTGAACAGAGGTCCAGCACGTCATATTTCAACAGCAGGAATAAATCATAGACTTTTCTTCTATTGTGACTTTCTCTCAGTCTGTATTATATTAAGGAATTTCAGATTATGAATAGTGATACAGAGTATGCAAATAACTTGAAATATATTCTAAAATGTTTATATCGTTTGTATTTATTTTTATAATCAGATTGATTACAATCTTATGATTTTGATAATTCCAACCCATAGCCTTAACCTTACTAAAAGGTGTCTGAAACCAAGATTTTGCCTCTGTTTTGCTATTTTGTCTCTATGCAATTTTTGAAAGCAGATAATTTTCATCTTTTATAAGTTGCATGATAATATATATGTTTGTTGAAGCTCAACCACATCTGTGAACTAAAAGGAGAGTTATAGAAAAAAAAAAAAAATTTGCCTTGTGATATACACATTTAATTTTATCATTTAGATAGTGTTTGTGGCAGAGATAAGAATGATGATTAAGGTTCTACAATACAGAAATATATCTAGTCCCAAGGATACTAGATTTGGGAAGTTCAACATTTAAATTATTTAATTTTATACATTAATGTATATAGCAGTATTATATGAAACCTTTACACAGATGCAGAAATCTCCACATGTACACCAGTTGTCTCTGAAGCAATTATTGGCATTATTGTTTCAGAGAGAAAGATCTGGATGAGGTTCTGCAGAGTGAGACTGTCTTCACCAATGTTTCAAAAGGACAGGTTGCCAAAAAGGAGGAACTGCTCAAGTGTTTCAAGACAGAAGACCAGAAACAAGTATGTCCAAGAGTATTAGAAACATAATCGTATCAGATTTGAATATTACGTATCTTATCTCTATAGATACATGTATGTGCATAGAGTTGGAAAGAATTGTTGATAATTTTAGGCATTAAAACTGACTTATACATAACTTTAGATATGTAAAAGTACTATATCTAAAATTACTAATGACCACAGTGGCTTTAAAGATCATAAAAAAAAAAAAAAAAATTGTGGATGTGTGAGTGTGGGTGGGTGTGGGTAGGTGAGTGGGTGGGAGGCTGGAGAAAAGGCCAAATGATAACTGTTGTTATTATTGCAATAGCTTCATTTTAAATATTCCTTTCCTAATAAACTAGTGACTGTATTTACAGATATGCTTGGAAATCTTAGAAAAGGGAGAGTTACAAGTATCGGATAAAGAGCGGCAAGCGAACCTGGAGTCATCTATGAAAGAGATTGCTTCAATTGTTTCAGGTAATTTTTGTAAACTACAATTGTGTTTAATGGTATAAAGTAGGATATTTTATCTTGTTAGAGGAAATCAATGTGTATATGCAACATCACTTATGATGATTTAATAAGGGTGCCTGTGGTAAATTTTTCACAATATTAGCAATATAAGGAGGTAAACCAAAACTTCTCATTATTCTAAAAATATGAGATAAACGTTTATGATACTTAAAAGGTAAAGGTTTGAGGTATTTTATGGTAATAATTTTGTGCATTGTAAGGGTTAACTTTTCTATATGTTTTTTTTATTTGGTAGAAATATTACAATATCTTATAAAATCTGCTAAGCAATATTTTTCTCATTTTCACTATAAACAACTTCAGACAAGTGCATAAATCCAGAAACAAAGACACCGTACACAGTCACCATGATTGAGAGCGCCATGAAGGACTTGCACTTTTCGGTCAACCCCAAGCGTAACAACAAGCAGCAGGCCCTTGACGTCATCAAGCAACTAGCTGGGGTGAGAAAACCGAATGAACTAGCCTGTGAACTTTTTGCATTAGCCTTTGGTAGCAGATGGCTTTAAAGTGAATAAAAAAGGAGATTGCAACTTCGTTTGTGCAAAAAAAAACTCATAGTCTTGTGAAATATGCAGGTGATCCCCATCCAGAGGGCGCAGATGAAGGTTAGAATCTTCATCCCAGGGAAGGAAGCTAAGAAAATCAAGGAGAAGATTGTGCCCATGTTGAATGTGGAGAGTGAAAACTTTAACCCAGAATTAGAGATGGTGAGTTTTGGATGTCTGCTGTTCGTCTGAATTCAAGTTTGTAGGAATACTACATTCAGATATATATATATATATATATATATATTATATATATATATATATATATATTATATATATATATATATATATATATATATATATATATCATATATATATATATAATATATATATATATATATATATATATATATATATATATATATATAAATTTTTCTTCTTCTTCTTCTTCTTCTTTTTTCTTTCTTTTTTTCTTTTTTTATGCATATAATGTTTACAACCCATACATGTTCTGCATGAAGCAGTAAATGTTGGGTATTATCTTTTATTGCTTATAATTTTTTAGGAAATCAAAATAGAATGTAATTTGTCTGTACAGGATACTGAAAAGTGAACTGTACTTTCAAATATATGGCTGTAGTAACAGTGAATGGGTATTAATACACTGTAAAGTGTGGTTATACTTCCTCCATTATCAAATAAGGTCTATAACTTTATGTATAAGGCTATTATATTTAGTGAATGGGAGGGAAACTTTTGAATCATGGGATGAATTATTTAGATAAAAAGTAGTGTGATGGTGAAATAGCTAGTCAGTTTTTAAATTAATCTGATGTCAGGTATTTCTCTCTGATTTGATTGCATTCTGCTGAAGTAAATTTATATTATAAATTTTATGTAAACTTGATGTGTGTGTGTGTGTGTGTGTGTGTGTGTGTGTGTGTGTGTGTGTGTGTGTGTGTGTGTGTGTGTGTGTGTGTGTGTGTGTGTGTATTTGTGTGTACACACAGGTTTTATTTATATATATATATATATATATATATATATATATATATATATATCATATATATGTATATCTGTATTTATACACATGTATATACATATATACACATATGTATATATGTATATTTACATATATACATTATTTATACGGCAATCTGAGCTCGAGGGTTCGAGTCACTGGTGTTGTTCCCTTGGGCAAGGAGAGAATGATTACCTAAAAGGTAACACCGGCACTCTCCGTGCGTACTCACTCCAAGAGCATCACAACATGAAAACTACAATTAAGTATCATGCTGTGACCACGGCCGCTCAAACATGAACCTACCGTAAAAAAAAAAAATAATAATAAAATAAATAAATGAATAAAAAAAAAATATATATATATATATATTTTTTATGTTTATATATATGTATGTATGTATGTATTCATTCATTCATTCATTCATTCATTCATTCATTCATTCATTTCATTCATTCATTCATTTTATTCATTCATTCATTCATTCATATTCGTACCATCACCGTTGCGGTGTTTGACGCACTACTTGGCGTGTTGACATCATGTAGCTGACTGGGTGTTTATACTGGGGTGACTGACCGGTGATCCTTCCCAAGAGAAGTGGTTGGTTAGGTAATCATGTTGTTGCTTCTCAACCCACCATCATATCTACGATAGACTCACCCACTACCGTACCTAGTTTAAACTTGCCTAATATATGCAAATCCACGTTCGTGCTTCTGCGATTCCTGTGTGCATGAATGCACGAATGTACACACACTTGCATGCGAGCGATTTGTGTGTGCACTCGCGCTACATGATGTCTCAGTTTGATTGAGGACTTTACTACAAGTTGCTACAACAGCAATAGTATTTTGTATTTTAGTTGTCATTAGGTTAAATTAGGCGATAGAAAAGATTTTACGATCAATCCGACCACTTACTGATGCCCTACAACATCCATTTGGGTTACTAAAGGAATACAAAAACAAATTTATGCAACTTTTTTATTAAGTGCCAGATTTCTTGTAAAAGTATTATAAAGCAGAGTCTAATTCCTTGATATCAAATACATTTTCAGATTGGGCTGATTGATCCAGGCCACTTCCGA
This sequence comes from Penaeus monodon, assembly GCF_015228065.2. Lineage (NCBI taxonomy): Eukaryota > Metazoa > Arthropoda > Malacostraca > Decapoda > Penaeidae > Penaeus > Penaeus monodon. The sequence goes on along the minus strand of NC_051423.1, from coordinate 33,149,474 downwards.
CTGATAGAGGACTTGATCACCTCGTCAACAAAGGGCCGTGCGAAGATGGAGGTTCTGAGCTTGAAAGACCTCAGTGACGTGGGAGACACAGCTCTCACATAAACCGCCAGTTGCGTACAGTTGCACCAAATGAGCTATCGTTTTAGTTATTCTTTTGGTCACTATATTTTGTTTGCGTTTATATACCTGTTGCTTACAGTTGCTTTATTTTAATGTTCTAGTTACGTGTTTGTTTTCAGTTTTTTAAATTGTTAGATTGTCCATAGGCTGTGAACTTGTTGATGTGGAAAAGTTGTTCATCAGTCCAGATACTCTGTGAATGGTATTGTTGTTAATATCAATTTACCTGCACATTAAAACTGTAAGAGGTTCTGTACAAAGTAGCTATTTACAGTAGCTTTCTTTGTAAGTGGTTTGAATAACATTAATTTTTTTTGTTTTTTTTTTTACTGACTGCTATATTTTGTCTTTTACCATTGCAACGAGACTGCAGCTATAGTTACTGATATTGATATTGCATGATCACAAAAATGTAACCTGATGTCAGAATGACAAAAATATATTCTGTAATAAGAGAGTCCAAAAACAAGTTGAAATTCATTTTCCTGGAATGTTTAAATGCGTGCATTGTTGACAGTGTTTTAATTCACACACAGGTATGCACTTTTGTGTTTAAGGTCATATGAAGAGTGTGCAATGTAATATATCTATACACAGTGTGTGTGTGTGTGTGTGTGTGTGTGTGTGTGTGTGTGTGTGTGTGTGTGTGTGTGTGTGTGTGTGTGTGTGTGTGTGTGTGTGTGTGTGTGTGTGTGTGTGTGTGTGTGTGTGTGTGTGTGTGTGTGTGTGTGTGTGTGTGTGTGTGTGTGTGTGTGTGTGTGTGTGTGTGTGTGTGTGCCACCTTAATTATTTTCGTGTTCCCAGACTGGTACATTATATATATTGCGATTAATTAGGACTTCTTGTTTTCGCACGTATAATTTCTTTTTTGCTTCTGTTGGTCTATCACGTAGTGCCTCTTTGTCACAAGATGTTTTGAAGTTTAAATCATTGTGCGCCTCTATTTTTTTGTATCTACTACTTGTCCAGTTGACCGTATTTTTTGTGGCATCCGCTTCGCCCTCGTGTTGTTCGCGTGATAATGGTCAGTGCCTTCGTGTGTCTTCGACACTGGTAGCAATGACTGGGTGTTAATGGAAGCGAAGAGGCACTTCAGTAGATATTCCTCGGTAATTGGATATTTGAGGTTCGTGGATACCGCTGTCATCGGAATATGAACGACACGAGAGATGGACTGAGGCGGGCAAAGAAATGGGTCTTAGATGTTGGATGTATTACTGAGGGTGGATGTGAGACCCCCGGGTGCCGAGGTGGGAGTGGTGATGAGCTGGACCACGTGTGTCTTCTGTCTGTCGTCTCTGTCTGTCTGTCTGATGAGGCGTGTCCTTTTATACGGCGGCTCCCTTCGAGGACAGGTGTTTGCTTCCGCCCTCTGGAGTGTCAGATTCATTAGGCAAAGGAGGTAGTGAGTTCGTAGAGCTTGCATTCACCTTGGGTCAACTAGGATCGGGTGTGGATGCAGACTCAGGAGGACTTCGACAGGAAGGTACAGCCTTTGTTTCAGTCAGTGATAGATGTGTGGAACGATATTGTTTACATCGTTCGGCCACGCAAAAGGCTCATCCTCGAGCCATCTGCAACTCCTGAAACACTGCAGTAGGGATGCAGGTTCTGCTCGGCATCTACAAGTGGTTCCTGGTGATCCTATGGTAGCTAGGGCCGTCGCATGCCAACGTGACGGTGAGATGGAGGCTTCGCGTGAAGGGTAACATTCAATAGCAAAGAGGGTCACCTAGTCTCCAGGCGCTGAAATATAAGTGTACCCGGCCAGTAAAGGAGCTGGGGAGGAGGATGATAATACACTTGTTAATCACCTTACTATGATGCCAGAAAAATGAAAATGTAATAAGAAGAACTTGTCAGAGGAAGAGTAACGTGTTAAGGTGTTAATTACTTAGGATTTGCTAGAATTAGCGAGTTCAGTAGAGTACCATCATACTGTAGAGTACTTATGGGATGGTACTTATTCAGAAACCATAATCCTAGAGTGAATTCAGTGTAGAGTGGTCAAGTAGGTAGGTAATCGATAAGCAAGTGTGAATAAGAACGATTATCGTGGGAAGTATGAGAAATAGTGATAATACAAAGAAAATACATGTATATAGTCACAATATAAATGCGAGTAGTAATGATTTCTAATAAGCACATCACATAAAGAGGAAGAAAAGATAATTCAATTATCATACTTCTTATTGCCATTGTTATTAGTACTAATTATCGTCATTATTATCATTACTATAATAAGCGTCATCGTTGTTATTATCATTATCATTACTATAGTAGTAGTAGTAGTAGTAATATTAGTATTATTGCTGTTATCATTATCATTATTATTAGTAGTAGTAATAGTATTATCATTATTATTTTTTTTTATCATAATTATTACTATCATTATTATCCTTATACTTATTATTGTTATTGTCATAATCATTATCATTATTATCAGTATAACTATTTTTTTTATTATTGCTATTATTTTCATAAATTATTATCACATACATTATTATTACTACTGCTATTATTATTATTATTATTATTATTATTATTATTATTAATATTATTATTGTATTAATTATTGCCATTATTATTATTATTACTAATTATTATAATTATAATTACTATAATAATAATTATCATTATTACTATTAGTATCTCCATCATTATCATTATTATATCATTATTATATTATCATTATTATTATTACTAGTTGTAGTAGCATTGCTGTTATTATCATTATCATAATTGTTAGTATCAGTATTATTAGTAGTAGTATCATTATTATTATTATTGGTAGTATCATTAGTATTATTATTATCATCGTTATTGATATTATCGTCATTTTTTTACCATCATTATTATTGTTATTAATTATTATTATCATCATTAATTATTATCATTAATTATAAAAAAATAATCATAATCATCATTATTATTATCATTGTCACTATTATCATCATTATCATTATTATGATTATTATCATCATCATCATTATCATTTTTATTATTATAATATTTTATCGTTGTTTTTATTATCGTTTTTACTGTTATTGTTATTATGACCATCACTCATCATAATAAATAAACGTAATATAACGTAATTTATTGATTAATGATAATAAAAATTAAAACAGCTATAAAGAAACTGTTGACGATGATAATAAAAAGCCTTTTGATGATGAAAGCACGTAAGAAGTGGCAAAAGATATAAAATATTTCAGTCTCCCTAACGAGTGATAAAATGCATGGTAATATCAATAACAACAATGATGTTAACAATATTAGTTGTAATGGGAGGGCTGATAGCAATAACAGAAAGGATAATACTGTTGCAGTGGTAGAAATAATTGTAATGATTATAACGTTAAAATGCGTAATGGCAGTTTTCATAGTTTTGATAATAATGATAATGATGCATATAATGTAAATAATAATAGCAAAAGCAATGATAGTAATGTTATAATAATATCAACAGTGATATTGATAATAAAGTTTTTTATTGCAATAACATTCACGTGTATAAGGATGATAATAGCGATAATAATGATTGTGTAGGAAACCTCTACTTTGCAACTACAGTATGCAAATGTTATCTTTATTTATAACTTCTTCCAGTCATTCATAATCATTTTGTTTATTTCTTTGTTCATATCTTTATTTTAACGTAATTATCCCTTTCTTTCATATTTATCATTTTACTAGTGCATCCATACTTCTTTAAAAGTAATTAGAATAAATAAAATTAATAAAACGTAAAAGAACGAAACCAAGGATAAAACAAAACATCAAAAGTATATTCCCAAAAGTTACAATACACATAACACATCTCAACTGGCCTCTTGCAAACAATGAAAATATATTTCTCTTTCTGCTGTAGACTCCAAAAATCGTCCAGAGGAACACAACAACCCAAGAGGGAGTTTGGTGACCGGGCTATGGTTGTTATCTCTTCGTTTGTCTTTTTTTTTAAATAATAAAATAAAATAAATATAAAGGTGAAACTTATTCAACTGTTACAATCAACTGAAAATAAGATTGAGGCCATAAAAGAAAGTTTGAAAAGTAAAAGATACAGTAAAAAAAAAATGATTCAGGGATGAGATCCGCACAGGTGGCTGCCAAATCCGCCCACAGATGGTGCTGGGCCAGTGTGCTGTTGTCAAGAACGGGGGGGGGGGGGCTTAATAATAACGATAATGATAACATTATTCAGGATAATGATAACTATAATGATAATTATGATGATAACATTATTCAGGATAATGATAACTATAATAATAATTATGATGATAACATTATTCAGGATAATGATAACTATAATGATAATGATATTTTGATAACGATAATAATTGAATGAAGGAGAAAGAAAATGTAAATGATGAAACAATAACACGATAATGATAAAGGACAGTGATAATAATGTCAGTAAATTATTAATACCAACTACAATATGAAAACAAAACATTAAGAAACATGAAATATGAAACATTATGCAAATCTACACATGCAAACAGATACATTATCAATTCCGTGTCCTGGCGCAAGGAGAGTTAATGGTTTTTGAAAGAGTCTTTGATAAGTTAAAGAAAACGAAATCAGTTGGATGAACTCCTCAAAGGAACACACAGACAGATAGGAAAAATAGAGAGAAAGAGAAAGAAAGAGGCTGCTATAGATGAATAGGATGATAAACA
>NC_051423.1:33132163-33134663 GCF_015228065.2 Penaeus monodon | reverse complement strand
GAACAAAGCAGAGCGTATTCAGTATTCAAATTACGATATAGATTCAACATAAGCGTAACTTCAAATTCTTTAGTGTATGATGAACTAAAACGAAAATAGTACCAAATCTGACCAAAATGTCCAATTATGATGGCATGAACTTTCTACGTTAAAATTTGTCATGTCTACTTAGTTACTCTGTTATGAAATTATTTGTTTAAAAGAATTTAAATGGAAAACAAATGAGGGAGGATGGAGGCTGCATCAACACTGAGAAATACTGGCCATGAAAACAGAGAGAGCGAGAGGGAGAGAGACAGAGGGAGAGAAAGAGAGAGAGAGAGAGAGAGAGAAAGAGAAAGAGAGAGAGAGAGAGAAGATGATAAGGATAAGGCAGAAGGGAGGTGGGGAGATGGGTAGGAGAAGTAGGGGAAATTAATGGGAAAAGGTAGGGGGAGAGGGGGGAGCTGAATGGGGTGGGGGGAGTAAAACTTTATTCAGACTTGGGAATGAAGTAGGGAAGAAAAGAGGGAGAAAGAGGAGGAAGTGGGAAGAAAAAGGGGAGAAGGATAGAGAGAGGTGAGATAAAACAAGAAGAGAAAAGGAAGAAGAGGAAGAAGAAGAGAAAAGAAAGAAAGAAAGAAGAAGAAGAAGAAAGAAAGAAAGAGAAAGAGAAATTATGTTGGGAAAATAAGAAAGAATAAGATTAGATAAAAGGAATTTCTCTCTCTCTTTCTCTCTCGATCTCTCTCTCTCTCTCTCTCTTTCTCTCTCTCTCTCTCTCTCTCTCTCTCTCTCTCTCTCTCTCTCTCTCTCTCTCTCTCTCTCTCTCTCTCTCTCTTTGTCTGTCTGCCTATGTCTTTCTCCTTCTCGGCCTCTCTCTTTCTCTCCTTTTCTTTCTCTCTTAAGAAAATATTTGGCCTTCTCCCCTTCCTCTCTTCCCTTTGTCCTTCCTTTCTCTTCCATTAGCTTTCTCCCCAGTTTCCTTCTCATTCTCTCTCGTCCCTCTGCTCTCCTCTCTTCCCTCACCCCTCTTTCTCGACCATCCCCCCCTCCTCTATTCTCTTCTCTCGTCCTTCTTCTTCAGTCCTCCTCCATCACTCTTTCATCTCCTTTTCCCCTCTTTTTATCTCCTTCTATCTCTTTGCCTTCTTCATTACTCGTCCGTTGTTCCTCCTTCTTCCTCCAACTCGCTTTCTCTCACTCTTATTCTCCTCTCTCTTTCCCCTTTATCCCCTACCTCTTCCTTCTCTCCCCTTATCTCTTCCCCCCTTTTATTCCCTCATCCACCCATCTTTACCACCCCTTTCTCTCTTCTTCCATCTCTTATTATCCCTTTTTAACCCCTTTTCCTCTACATCCCTCCACCCCCCCCCCTTCTTTTATCCCCTTCTACATCCCCTCATCCCCAATCCCTGCTCCTCTCCCCTCTTTCCATTTCATCCCCTCCCCCCATCTTTCCCTTCCTCCTCCTCTCCCTTTTCCCCATCCTCCCCCCATATTTCCCCTCTCCCTTCCCCCCATCTTTCCCCTCTCCCTTCCCCCCATCTTTCCCCTCTCCCTTCCCCCCATCTTTCCCCTCTCCCCCACCCCCCCTCTCCCTCTCCCCCACCCCCCTCCTCTCCCTGCCTCCCCCGCATTGCAGTGTTTGGTGGAGCCGCCTTGACCGCCGCGAAGACGAGACACAAAACGAAAATTCCTACTTGATATCTTGGAGAGGGAGAGGGAGAGGGAGAGAGAGGGGGGGAGACGAGGGAGAGGGAGAGAAGAGAGGGAGAGGGGAGATGGAAGGGAGGGGAGGGGGGGAAAGGGAGAGGGTGGGGGAGGGAGAGGGGGAGGGTGGAAGAGGGAGGTTAGTGTGAATGAGGGGAGGGAATGGGGAGGAGAGGGTAAGGTAAGGTGGGAGAGGGAGGATTGGGGGGGGGAGAAGAAGGAAAGGGAGGTTGATGAAAAAAACAAGGGGAGGGGAGGCGATGATTGGCAGAAATGGGGGAAAAGGAGAGGAAGGAGAAGTGGGTGTGACAAGGGGAGGAGAGGATAATAGAGAGTAGGGGGAGGGGAGTGGAAGGGAGAGAGGGAAAAAGAGGGACTGGAAGATAGGAAGAAAGAGGAGGGGAAGGAGAAAGAGAGAGGATGAAATGAAGAGAAGGGGGGAGGGGGCTAAGGGAGGGAGAGGGAAGTGTACATATTCTCAATAAATTTGAAATTGTGTTTGATTATATGAACTACTATAATGATTTTCATCAACTTTAGGGAAAAAAAGCTTATCTGGCAACTACGATTTTCAAAGACTCTCCTCACGACCTTTTTTAAAGATCTCAGAGGAAAATCTCAAAGTTATTTCTATCTTAAACATATTGCAGCTGTTATAATTATCACAAACACACACACACACTAGATAAATAAATATATATATATATATATATATATATATATATATATATATATATATATATATATATATATATATATATATATATATATATACACACACACGCACAAGGATTGACTAAATGTAAGA
>NC_051423.1:33114663-33122163 GCF_015228065.2 Penaeus monodon | reverse complement strand
TACCCTATTTATTTTATGTGTTGCACAACATTTGATTATATCATCATCATCATCATTATTCCACTGTAGAGTAAGCCTCTCCTAAACTTCATTATGGTTTTGCACTATCTGTCTCCAGTTCTGCCCACCAAATTTTGTTATATCATATCTTTTCTTTGGCCACGACTCTGTGTTAGCTGTTACCATCTTTGTGTAGCTGCTGTCATGTCCCCTACATATATTTTATATATATATATATATATATATATATATATATATATATATATATATATATATATATATATATTTATATATTTATATATTTATATAGTTATATATTTATATAGTTATATATTTATATAGTTATATATATATATGATATATATATATGATATATATATATATATATATATATATATATATATATATATATATATATATATATATATTATATATATATATATATATATATATATATATATATATATATATATATATATATATATAATGTATGTATATTTATATATGTATATATACGTGTGTGTGTGTGTGTGTGTGTGTGTGTGTGTGTGTGTGTGTGTGTGTGTGTGTGTGTGTGTGTGTGTGTGTGTGTGTGTGTGTGTGTGTGTGTGTGTGTGTGTGTCTTTATGTATATATGTGGAATTCATGTCTAACAAATTGCAAGTAGAACAATGAAGGGAAATGCAGGAAAATACACACATATGCTGAAAGCATTTTCACTTGACTGCTTCATCATTTTTTTTGCCATTTTCCAATGTCCTTTGATATGTTGTATCCAGATGGTAATAGATTATTTTCCTTGCACTAACTCCATATCATCTTTCTAGGTAGTCCATAATTTAGTGCAATAATGATAGCAATAAGTAATATTTCATTATTTGTATCTTCAAAAAAGGAAATGGTAATATTCAGATTTCTGTAATACAAACTGCACTTCAGTTTACGACTGGCAGGAATAGGGTCCTAGGCATAGAAATTGTGTTTTTTCTGGAGCTGGTGCTCTTTCAGCCTTGGCTCATGAATGGTACTTTCCACACTCCTTTACCGAAAGGAATAATGCAAGATCCCCTTGCCTGCTGAGTCTAATCACCCTTCAAGAGCTTTGTGCACTTTTGGCAAGTCATTTCCGGCACATTAATGCTTCATGAATTTTTTACATGATGGCCAAATTTTTTCATGCCAGATCCAAGGGGTTGAAAAATGAATTGTGTTTTTTATTTTATTGGTTGATGATTTATTATAATTTTCATAACTATAAAATAAAATCATTTTCAGGATGCATTTGTCAAGATATCTAGACAGGAAGGCATTCAGTCCCTTTGGTCGGGCCTCCCACCAACACTAGTCGTAGCTGTACCAAACACCGTTATATACTTCACCTCCTATGAGCAGCTGCGTGCAAAATTCCATCAATTTGCACCAGAAGAAGCAGGGGGTCCCCCCTCATGGGCAGGAGGGCTGGCAGGAGGTCTTGCAAGAGTCTGGTCTGTGACAGTAGTCTCTCCTTTTGAACTCGTCAGAACAAAGATGCAAGCTAAGAGTATGTCATATAGAGGTATGTAACAGTAATACAGGTAAATGAAAATCTGTCTTAAGAAACTAAACTGTTGTGGTTGATGATGATGATACAATATTTTTGTAGATTAAAAATGTAAAATTCTGTTTGTAGATATTTTCATTAAAATGAATTCATGTGTTCAGGTTATAAGATTTTTATTTTGTCTTTCCACAGAAGTGGGAGAAGTCCTACAAACACAGCTAGCAAAGGAAGGAGTTTTGAGCCTGTGGCGGGGCTGGGTTCCAACAATTCTACGAGATGTTCCATTTTCAAGTAGGTCTCAAGCAGGGTAATTGCTTGAAATATCCCTCTTCACTCACATGCACTCATTCTCTTTTTTTTTCTGTTATTCTCTCACTCTTTCCATTATTTTCTTCTTCTTCTTCCTGATTCTTCCTGATTCTTTCACTCCTTGTCTCTATGTTTTTCACTCATTCTCTCACTGTTTTTTATTTTTTATCTCTCTACCTTTTACTACTTCTCTCTCTCTGCTTTGCCCAACTTCTCTCTCTCCAAATTCTATGTTGTCCAAAAAAGTATGGTAACATTATGTTTCCATAATGAAAGTCATATTTATAACTTCTTGTTAATGTATATAAATAGTTTCATATCTGCTTTTCTTTATTACAGTATTATACTGGTATACGTATGAGAAGCAGAAAAAGTTAATGAAGCAAGAATACCCCACATTCACCTTTACATTGTTTGCTGGAGCTTTATCTGGTGGAGTAAGTTGAATGTTTTGTATCAAATGAGATAGCAACTAGATGTGAAAAATTTTAATTGTGGAATAGAAAGGTTAATGTGATTGAACTTGGTTACTTATGACTTATAACATTGTTAGGCTTTATTAACAAAAATAAATTTATAAGAAAAAATGTTATGTACACTTGGATACTGCAGGATAAAGTGATTCTTGTGTGTGATTATTTTCATAACAGGAGGATTGTAGATACATTTGATGATTTGTTGTATTATTATTATGTATTTTCTCTCTCTTTTCAGATTGCTGGCACTCTCACCCTTCCATTAGATGTTATTAAAACCCATCGGCAGATTGAACTCGGTGAGAAGGCAATATTTGCAGGTCAGCTTAAAAAATAAGCAGACATGGCTTTGGATTACTTATGTCTTGATGTTTCCTTCACATGAGCTCAGAGTATTGTATTTAACTATCATAAGAGCTGTATTTAGCTATCATAAAAGATTTCATTTAATCACAAGATGCTTTAGATGAATGTGCATTGTTACTTCATGTATCTTGAACCTTTTTTTTTTTTCATGTTCAGATCACTTTTAAATTAGCCTACTGGTTGGTGTCGGGTAATCACAATGCCTGGTATCATTTTCTTTGTTAATTTTGTTTGCACATAGACGGCTCTGCAAGTGCTCAGCCACCAAGGAAACTAATGTTATTTCTTAATTTTTTGGGGAAAAGCATGTTTTTTTTTTTTTTTTTTTTTTTTTTTTTAAGGGCTATTAATGTTATTGTTCTTATTATGGTTGCTGATGTTATGATTATAATTTTGATTATAATCTAATTAACAATACCAATAGCAAGAGAAACTAAAAACAATCTCTCCAAGGATCAAAGAAAAAGGGTAAACAGGTGAGATAAGTAGGACTAGTAAGTCAGTCCTTGGTGTGGAGCCATCTTTGTGTAAAGAAAATCAACAAACACAAGGACCCAGTGGATATGAAATGTATTCTTGCCATCCCAGCAACAGTGAGTTAAAACTGCAATTTTGGCAAACCTTAACTCTTTTTCATAATGTAATTCCCATGAAGAGACAAAAAAGTAAAAGAACCAATAAGAAGATATGTAAGAGAAGGTTATTTCAGGACTTTTTTTTCTAATGCTATTAACCCATTGCTGCTGGGAAAATCCTCCTCTTTCTTTCTCTTTTTCTTTCTTTCTTTTTTTATGTTTCTGCACATAGATGGCTCTGCAAGTGCTTATGTGACCTTACGTGAGGTCACTTCTCCTTGAGTTGGCAGGAGAAGCTCAGAGAAAAGGATAAACATGCGAGACAGACAGTACTCATAATTGCCTCATTGGTGACTTAGTACAAGTGTAGCCATCTATGTGTAAAAACAATTAATAAAGTAAACTCACAGTGGGCATGGCATGTATGTACATGCCATGCATGGCAGCATTAGGTTAATATCAATATTATTATTGTTGACATTAAAGGCTAAATTAAGAATGGTATACATATATTGATGAAAATTTATTTATATAACATTCTTCCATTACACAGATCCTGCAAATGGTACAAAAAGTGTTGGATCCACAAGAACCATGCTACAGAACATCTATAGACAACAGGGCATCAAAGGACTTTTTGCCGGACTTGTGCCACGTCTTGCCAAAGTGATGCCTGCATGTGCTATCATGATATCTACATATGAATATGCTAAAAGGATTTTGAGGAAACGTAAATCAGTGGTAGTTGATACTTGACTTTGTTTAGTCTGTTTATTATGTTTATTCAAGTAAGTTGCTCAGAGAGGTTGTATAGTTGTTATCTATTATAACAAAATTTATGAATTGGAGGTGTTATGTAAATCAGATTGTACTTCATGTATTATATACATAATAAAAGAATGAATATACTGATATAAGTGTGAAAATATACTCACAAAATAAAGAGATTTATATGATATGTAGTGTTAATTTACCTGCTTTATTAAAAAGTTCATATGTCCTAATTAAGATCTATTCACAACAGAATGGAGTGGGATGTTGTAATTATCACTTTAAAGATTATTCATAAACTTTTTAGTGGATAAAAGTGGTTTTAGTAGCTGTTGGGTGAACATTAAAGCAGTTGCAAGCACTTAAAAGTATTTTTAGTCTCCAGGATGCCAATATTTAATCCAAGTTTTTTTGACATTCTTTTCTCTTCAGTAATGAAACCATATTACACTGTATTTAAGTTTATTTACTTAATAGTAAATAAGTTAGCTTTTCCCAAAATTTACCAAATTTCTTCACCTAGTATTTGGTTAACTTTTTTTTATAGACTTAGTTGGTGGAAGAATAGTTGCTGGACCACCTCCCATGTGAAAAAAGTAGTCATTTGTACATAATGCACAAAGTGCCATTGAGTACCATTAATATTAATTTAATGGTATAAATAAAGCAATTGTACTTTGACCATCAAATACAATATTATAGGCCAATAATCATAAGATACATGTTGAAGAAGGCAATGCTTGGGTAACTTATAGACTCAACATGGAGGCGTTCCTTTCCTGTTCCACATAGTCTCTTATATAAGTCACACAAGTGCTGCATATCTCGGGCAGGGCACTGGCACTTTTCTTATGGGAATACACTGCCTTGATGGGAGTCAGCAACTTTCACCCATACATTCCTCTTTTCAGGCTCTTGCTTGTTCTTGATGATGTGTCTGTTCTCTTCTGCGAAAGAAGAGTCTGATCAGCAGTCCAATTATCCTCCATCTCTCATTTTCTCTTCTCTGCCTCGTTGGCCATGCTGATCCAAATCTAACCACTTTTCACTTCTAGTTTTTGCATTTTGCATTTCTACCATACATATATATATATATATATATATATATATATATATATATATATATATATATATATATATATATATATATATATATATATATATATATATATATATATATATATATATATATATATATTATATATATATGGGGCCGCGGTGGCCGAATGGTTAGAGCGTCGGACTCAAGACTGTCACGACGGCAATCTGAGTTCGAGGTTTCGAGTCACCGGCCGGCGCGTTGTTTCCCTTGGGCAAGGAACTTCACCACGATTGCCTGCCTAACCACTGGGTGGCCAAGCCAGCTCAAGTCAGTGCCGGTTAAATAGAGATGGTGACTCGATAAAAACACCGGGCGGAAAGCAATGGCAAACCACCGCTCTAAAAATTGCTAAAAAAAAATCATGGAAGCCCATGATCGTCAAGGCCGCGGTGGCCGAATGGTTAGAGCGTCGGACTCAACACTGTCACGACGGCAATCTGAATTCGAGGGATTGAGTCACCGACCGCCGCGTTGTTCCCTTGTGCAAAGAACTTCACCTTGATTGCCTACCTAGCCACTGGGTGGCCAAGCCAGCCCAAGTCAAAGAGATTGATTACCTAAAAAAGGTACCACCGGCACTCTCCGTGGAAAGGAACTGGGGACCCTACCACGTACTCACTCCAAGATCATCACAACATGAAAACTACAATTAAGTATCATTCTGTGACCACGGCGGCTCAGACATGAACCTACCGTTAAAAGAAAAAAAGAATATATATATATATATATATATATATATATATATATATATATATGTATATATATATATATATATATATATATATATATATATATATATATATATATATATATATATATATATATATATATATATATATATATATATATATATATATATGATCTGATTAAATGGAGTAGCAGCACTGTGTATAACATTTTAAAAAAGAACACTCAGACCCAAATGACAAGAAATTGAAAAGAATAGGAGTAGTGATGAGAGGAAAATGGGGCGTGAAATACAACACAGAGAAGGAAGACAAAACGAGAATGAAGAAGTAAGTGAAAAAGAAAATGAAGAAAGGAGATACAGGAGTAGCTTCATGTATAATTTTCTTTGCATATCATTCAGCTGTGACTTTTGGAATACAGAGTGGGCTATTTGGAAAAACTTAACAGTAATGTGCACGTTTATTTTATTCTTTATACATAAAAGGCCATAACAATATATAAAAAAATATTCTTAAATCTTATTCTAAAATGTGACGATCATTCTTCTTCAGATTCTGTTGTAGGAAGAGGCGATCTGCCCGGTCTGTCGAGGCCCTTATGGCGAAGGTACTGCCCTCGGTCCAAGGTTGGCGCCCCAGGGAGGAAAGGAGGGATGTCACTCCCTCCTAAGATATTGCGGAAGGATTTGGCCCTTCGGACGCCTTTGTCTTGAATAGAAGCTGGAGGATGGAAGGATACAGATTGGTGCAGGCCTGGCAGGGGGGACGAGTGATGTGGTATCGGGTTAGAGTGTGGCAGGATAGGACTCGAATGGTGTGGGAGAGGGGTGCTGTGGTGTATGATGGGGCTGGTGTGGTGTGTAATGGGAAGTGTATGGTGTGGGATAGTGGTGGGGTGGTGTGTTATAGGACTTGTATGGTGCGGGATTGGTGAAGAGTGGTGTGCAATGGAACTCGTATGGTGTGGGGTAAGGGTGGGATGATGAGGGAGACTGGTGGGGTGGTGCGGGACGTGTTCGTGGCCGTGATGGAGACCTGGGGAGGGCGTGACTGGCAGCAGGCCGTTGTGAAGGGGAACTGAGCCAACGTGGAAAGGACTTGAATTCGGAAGAAGGGGCACGGAGTTCGGCAAAGCGGGCCCAGGAACGACATGGGCTGGGACGTTGTGTGGAACAGACTTGATATGATGAACTACAGGGTTGTGATGTGCAGCTGGATTAACGTGATGGGAAATTTGCTTGCCATGGTGTGGGGCGCGAGTCACGTCATGAATAGGGGTAATATCATGGACGAAAGACCCAACATGAGGGACTGGAGTGACATGGTGGTCTGACGGATCAACATGATGGGGTACAGGGGTGACATGATGGGAGACGGGAGTAGTACTATGAGGAATAGGAGTACCGTGATGTCTACTGATAGGGCGAAGGGGGAGAGGATTCCCAGGGTGTACAACGACATGGTGTTGGGGAATAGGAGTGACAGGAAGAGGAACAGCGTTACCAAAATGCAGAGGAACTGCATTGGACAAAAGGCTCGGGAAATCAGCCTTATGCAGATCTTCTTCAGGGACAAAAAGGGACAAATCTGCCGGAGGGGGGCGCTCTGCCACTGCGGGATGCCCTGGCCCAAACTGAAGAAATGCGTGCGGGCGGATATGCTCCGAATGCTG
>NC_051423.1:33077163-33087163 GCF_015228065.2 Penaeus monodon | reverse complement strand
CTCCACGGGTAATTACCTTAAGTAACTTTAAATGATTTCAGTTAATAATAGCGAGTCCCGAATGAGGTCCCGACGAGCCACCTGCTGTAATCTCTGTTCCAACGTGTGTTTGTTTCCCCTTTTTTATTCCTTCCTTCCTTTGTTCTTGATTTCTCCCTTTCGTCCTGTGTGATTTTTTTTTTGTTCCTTCATTCCTTCTTCTATTCATCATCCGTTTTGCATTCCTCCTAATTCGCTCTCCTTCGCAATCCGCTCTTCTTTTGTAATTTGCATACGTCCTCCCTCTTTACATTCCTTCACATTTTTTTCCGCACAACTATTACGCACAGCTGCAGTTCAGGTTCCTCACATATCCGCCACTCCATTCCACAGACAAATAACACATAGCTGTCCCATACAAACCACACATATGACACAGAACTACCACAAATAAAAACGCATAACTGCTCCATACCAACTGCACATACTGCACTCACAGCTTCCTCATACAAACACGACATAAAAAAAAAGTTATACCAACCACACATACATGGCTCATAATTACCTCAAAAACAACACATACCTTCCCTTTACCAGCCACACATAGATAGCCCATCATTACCGCAAACAGTTAGCACAAAAATAACACATACCTTCCCCTTACCAACCACACTTACATAGCCTACCATTACCGCAAACAACTACCACATAACACTCCATTTACCGCAAACAAATACCCACATAACATTCCATACCAACCACACGACTACCACACATATTTCCCAGCAGCTACCCCATGCATCTGCCACACAACCCAGCAAAAGAGATTCACCCTTCCACTTTTGACCAATCACGTAAACAAGTCCTCATTGGTCCTTATCCTGACGACCCATAATGACGAGTGGACCAAATTTTATTTTCTCTTCAAAGTCACGGTAAACAGAAGGGCAAATTTCAGCTCGTTTGCAGATTCGAATTTCTTGAAGGAAAAAAGGTTGTGAGCGTATATGCTGTATTGTCCGTACGTCGTGTTTGTGCTGCATGTTGATATGTTCGCGTGTCAGTATGTGCGTATCTGCAGGCTCACTTACATAAACAGAAAATATCATGTTTTGACAGTGAACTAGAGAATTACACAGGAAGTGCATGGGAATCTGTGGCTCCAGTGCGCAGACAGACACAAAGAGAGAGAGAGAAATACAATATTACAGGTTGTTATGCATGGTTATAAGCATAATACTGCCTATGAATCTAATTTCCGAGAAATTATAATGTAGATAGACGCAGTTGTAGATGTTGACATGAATACGGATTATGATGTAACTTTAGACGTAAATGCATGGATTGATATATGTACAAAGCTAGTCAATGCATTTATATGTAAAGATATATATGTACATGTATACATAGATACATGCACACACACATACACACACATACACACACACACACACACACACACACACACACACACACACACACACACACACACACACACACACACACACACACACACACACACACACACACACACACACACACACACACACACACACACAGGAAGGTGTGTGTGTGTGTGCAGATATACTCATGCGTAAACACACAGGAAGACAAAAATCACAACTGAATTTACAATTGGTTGATATCTTTCTCTGTTACTGCTTTTGCATTTCTTCCTTTTAAAATTTCTGTATAACTATATAAATGATCCAAAAATTAGAATAAATATACAAGAAAAACAAAAACAAAAGCGGGAGATAGTGAGGAAGTATTAGAAGAGAATACACAAAAAGAAGAAGAAGAAAAAAAAACGAACGCCAATTTTCCACATCGGTTATTAAAGCACCAGCCGTTCTTTTCCCCCCAGGCAGACCGGATGGCCAAGACCCGCAGGTCTGGGGATTCGGACGAGCGGCCAGCCTCGCCAGCGCCGCCGACGCCGCCGCCCGAGGAAGCCGCCGTCCTTATCCCCGACTTCGACTCCGTCTTCGACTACATCGGCGGCTTCGGATGGTACCAGTCAGTGAGCATCTCGTCCGGCTTCCCTTCGTGTCCCTTGCTAGCTAACTGTCTGTCTAACTGCCTAATTATCTGACCGTCAAAATTGTTTAACTGCCTCGACTACAGTTTATCAAACTTTGAATGACACATCCTGCTCTCGGATAATGTCATAATCACGCATCATGTGCTGCTTCTGGCACTCAAGCATTAGCCTTTTATCGGACGATCTGTCATGACAAAAGATCGCCGGGGCATCAAGGCCGCGGAGTTGCTCATTTGATGCCCTTCATATCAGCGTGCTTGTCTTTGCAAGAACACGTTGAACAACATTGCAATATATCTAAAAACGTATAGAATGCAACATATTTTTCGAGAAATGATACAGGAAAGATATTTTTTCACTTCGTGAGAACATTTCATATAATCTTTCTTCTACTTTCAGTTCGACTCAGACTTGCTGTTAGTTGAAGCTTTATTTGATATAGTTAATAGTTGATACAGTTGATATAGGCTTCATCTGTTTTGGTTCTAGTTAATAGGTGAGTAACGTTTTCTCTGAGCAGCTGCTCCTGCTTGCAAAAGCTGCGCAATATAGTCAATCAGTTCTGTTAGTAGGCGAATGCAAAAAAATGAGCTGATATATGATCTGAGAATCCCGTAAAATTTCCTTTTGCTTCACCATAATTAGGCTAAATTATAAATTATAGTCGACAGTATTCGTTGTCTTTAAAAGACAAAAACGATTGGTAATGCAGAAGACAATTCACGTTCAAAACCAATTAAGTTTCTTGAGAATACGATCATATCTGATCTGACGATTAGAATGTATTCGCGCATGATCATCCGAATTAAGCCAAGTTCTTTATAATATTCGACATTATTCGCTGTTGTGAGATTGCTCATTACGAAGACACCAAGTTTATATGCATATATTTAATTGTTCTACAGTTGCACCCGAAGAAGACAGTCACTCCTAGGTAGGTCATCTCCATCCCAACGCGCACGCAGCTGCTCTCTTTCACTTGTGTAGCTTCTCCGCAGATCCTCTTCGCCGCCACGTGCTACCTGTGCGTCCTGTGCTGCTGCGTGTACTTCGGCCAGCTGTTCATGACGCTGACGCCGCCCCACTGGTGCCGCGCCCCTCCGGAGCTCGACGGCCTCAACCTCACGCAGGAGGAGCTCAAGCACCTCACCATCCCCAGGCACCCCGGCGGGAAGGAATTCCTCGCCTGCCACAGATACGACGTCAACTTCACAGAGGTAGTTTTCAGTGAAATGTTTCCTCTCGTGGAAATACGTTTAGGAAGTTATCATGACTTTTGATGGCGGTCTATCCGTAAATATAATGCAATAACGACGCCATTCCCTTCAGGTTCTGGAGAGTAACACGCCCTGGCCCGACCCATCATGGCCCCTCACCCCCTGCACCCACGGATGGACCTACAATTATTCTTTCTATTATCCAACCATCACCTCTCAGGTATTTTTACTAATTGCTATTCGTTGCAAAATTATCCTTTCGCTTGATAGCTACCCCATTTTGTCTGTTGAAGTTACAGAAAAGATATATAATGAATTATTTTGTATAGGATAAATGTGGGCCAAGTAAAAATAAAGGAAAGAAAGAAAGAAAAAAAGCTAGAATACATATTTTTGAGGAGATTGATTCTGCACCGAAAAGATGCATAATTCACTCAAGCAATGTGTTAGAGAATCATCAACATCGTTCAGCCCATTTTTACGAACGATTTTTTTTTTTATTTCAAATTCCACTCAAGCCGCCCAAGAATACTTCTGTTGAAAGCCTAATCACATAATTCAGCTGCTCATTTGATTAATCAGCGAATCGCCTCTCTCCCCAGCTGGACTGGGTGTGCGACGAGGACTGGCGTCCGGCGCTGGCGCAGTCGCTCTTCTTCGTCGGCTCCATGGTGGGCACACCCACGCTGGGGTGGGCGGCCGACGCGTGGGGGAGGCTTCCGCTCATCGTCTTAACCAACGTCCTGGGGGGCGTCGCCGGCGTCGTGTCTGCGTTCAGCAACTCGTTCGCCATGTTCGCTGCGCTGCGCTTCCTGGTGGGCTTCACGTTCGAGCAGATGCTCATGATCGGATACATGCTCAGTGAGTGCGGCTGCGAGCGAGCGAGGGTCCCCGGGGCTTGCGTGGGCGCCTGTGTTGGCGGCGAATATCTCTTCCAGTTGCGTGATCAGTCGAAGGGAAAATCTCCACGAGTCTCTTCCACTGACAAAGGCGTCGATGATTGTGTAACTAAACGAAATTCGGATATATCGTTTCCAATATACTCTTGAGCAAGGTGGAATGTAAACCATTTACTACTTATGGATGCAGGTTGACAGATAAATGAATATGATATTACGAGAAGAATTATCATATTCATCTAAATTAAATTGAATGAGAAATGAAATAACTTCGTCTTTATTTGTTGGATCATCTCACATAGGAGAATGATTCAATCTATGTGATATATAAACTTTCTGAAAGACCTTATTTTGATAGGAAGGTGACAAATCACTTTAGTAAAGACACAATTTTGACCTTAAATTCATACATGATTTTAAACTAAAACCATAAAGGCAGGACTGAAAATGGAAAAAATAATCTAGCCTTTCTTGAATTAGAAAAAGGCGAAAAGTGGCAAGTCCTGCAGAAGCACTGAAAGCGGGGATGCAATGTGTAGGAACGTCTCCCGGCAGGTGCGGAAGGGTTAGGATGACTGACATGATAGCAACGCCTGACACATCCTGCTATCGGAGAGACTCTTATCGATCTAAATAGATAGCGGTAATGCTATCTGGTGCAGTTGTTAGCAGCTATCTAGAATGTAATATTACAGTTGCAGACGTGGCATTATATTCTTGTTTCAGCAAATTTAACGCTTTTGTCATAATTAGTATAACAAATCGATGAAGTGATGATGGACTAAGTCCACAGTGGAAGAACGTGTTTCCATATTGAATTCTCATTCGCTGTGGTCTGTTTAATTTCACTGTGATTTTATTTCAGACATAAAAAGAAGAAAAAAAAAAACGAAAAAATAGGCTGTATATACATACTGCATTTTTCCATATTCCCCAAGTAGTATATCTCACATTCAGTTACTATATTCAGAAGATATTAAAATGCGCTTCTGTCCGCAGCGCAAGAGTACGTTTCGAGCGAGTACAGGACAGTGATGGCCAACGCGCCCGTCATGGTGTTCCTGACCGGCTCCATGTGCGGGCTGCCGTGGCTGGCCTGGTGGCTGGCCAACTGGTCTACCTTCGCCCTGGCCATCCACGCGCCACAGTTCCTCACCATCGTCTTCATATGGTTAGGATACGAATGGTTTTGACGGCAGTATTCGTGTGTGCACTGTAGCTAAGATAGGAACTACTGGAAAAGTCGATTGTGCATAGTCGATGACTGTGAATCCGGTGATGTGTCTGTGGTAGCGGTTCCCAAACTGGGTGGCGAGTCTGCGGTGCCGTGGCTAGTACCTTGGGGAGCTGCAGGATTATGTATATTATTATGTACATCTCTTATATACAGCACATCATTATCATGTTATTTTCGTTAATATTATTAGATTATAATATGTATTATAAGTTATGTATTATAATAGTATGTAATAGATCATTATGTAGATAATTATTATTTTTGTATATTGTCAGTACATTATTATTAAACATCCTCTACTGCAACGGTTAGCGTTGGGTAGGGGTGGGGGATGTTCATGAAGAGGGTTACACAGAAAGAATGAAGTTAAGTGTTCCGTCACTGGGGGACCGCTGATATAAAGCTACGGGTACAATAGCCACAGATAACGATGGAAAATTTTGATGTCAGTGGGTTGGCGTCCAGTCATCCACGCGCCGTAGTGTCACTGCGAGAAGCGCCATCTCCCCCTCCTGGTCGCCAGCGGTATCGAAACTGTTTACGTTGTTGTACAAGGCGCTTCCTTTTAGTCACATTTACTTACTTATTGTGTCACAAATGACAATTAGTGTCCCATGTTTCTTAATGTCTAACTTTCTGTAGGAGAGATCTTGTAACATTTGACTTCCAGATCTAAAGACATGTCCGCCGTGAGCAAACCGCGATAAGCTAATTCGCACAACCGATCTTATAGGTCAGTTGTCCCCAGTCTTTTCCAGGCGGGCGTCTCCTTGGCCCCCAGGTGGATTCCTAGCGCCGCCCCCTCGTACGCCCATGCAAACACACACCTTTTTATATGATTCAAGTTGAAAACAAAATTAAACAAATTTAACCTAATTTAGCAAACCTATTTATTAAGCTCTCTTATAATACACACACACAGATTTATTAAGCAGTACTGACAAACTATGGGATAAAAAACAAAGACGATATATTTCAGCGTCGACAGAGAAAATCAAATATTTCAAATACGAACTTTCATTAACTACCGACTCTTACTTCCAGCACATACTATACAAAAATAAAACAGAAAAAACACAGCAACCCATACGTACATGAACGAAGACAACCGGAATCACATAGCACCACCCCCTCCACAGGGCTCTGCCGGAGTCAGCGCGGTGGCTGCTGAGTCGCGGCCGAGTGGACCGCACGGTGGCCATCCTCAAGACCGTCGCCAGAGTCAACAGGAAGCCCCTGACTCCCGCCGTCATTCAGGGCTTTAAGGTACATTCGCTGGCTCCCTCTGTCTCGTCTGTATTCACCTTAACTCTGGGAAAGTCTCGTGCTCGGAGGACTACCTGGGAAGCATATCTGTTGCGCGACTCTTTAGTGATTTCAACGCGAGATAGACAAGGAGTTGATTTGGCTCATGGCATTCTGAGATTTTCGGTGGATATATAGTGGATTATTATTATTTTTTTTTTTTTTTTTTAGCTTGATATTATCTTTTCAAGGATTTTGGCGAGAAGCAGAGGAAGGCGTCTCACCAGAAAGTGACGGTTCTCGATCTTTTCAAAACGCCGAATCTCAGGAAACGATACATCGTTCTTATTATCATGTGGTAAGAACAATTTAATATGCTTGAGTTTATATGGATATGAATAATGAAGTAACCATATATATATATATATATATATATATATATATATATATATATATATATATGTATATATATATATGTAATATATATAATATATATGTATATGTAAAAGTGCGTACATATATTCATATATATACGTATAAATCTATATAAATACATGTATATGTAAATTTGTATGCATATATAATAATATATATACATTTTATATATATATATATATATATATATATATATATATATATATATATATGTGTGTGTGTGTGTGTGTGTGTGTGTGTGTGTGTGTGTGTGTGTAGAGAGAGAGAGATAGAGAGAGAGAGAGAGAGAGAGAGAATGTGCTTATGAGCACAAATATGATACCTCAGTTACACGAGTTAGATAACCGCATGTTTGACGCAGTGATTTGCAATTGCAACATGGCAGTGCCACTAAGCGACCTTCCCCCCTCAGGTGCACCCTGTTCGTGGCCTACGACGGCCACACGCGCAACACGGAGAACATCGGCCACAACGTGTTCGTGAGCTTCACCATCGCCGGCCTCGTGGAGCTTCCGGCGGACTTCGCGACCATGCTGGCGACGGAGTGGCTGGGGCGCCGCCACACCACCGTCGGCTCACTCGTCCTCAGCGGCCTCGCCGGCCTCTGCATCGCCTTCATTCCGGAAGGTGAGGCTGCCTGGCCTCGGCTACGCTGCGGCAGGGGTGTTTCCGTGCAGAGCGAAAGAGGGGGGAGAACGACTTTCCTAAATAATTAAGTGGTAGTTGATCTGCATCAATCGTTTGTAACAAAATAAATAACTTTCTTCGCTTTATTTTATCAAGACACCACAAGATCTTATGTCAAAACTACAATAGATATGCATTTTATCCAAATCATATATTAAACAACACTGATATATACTATGTAACGGTTTCAGCAATATATAATATCAAGGTGGCACGCCTGACCAACAAAACAACTTAACTGGCGATAATCTAAAGTAGTTGTTTATTTACTCTATGTCCACTTACCTGCTTGTCCACGGATCCATTTGCTCCCACAAAACACCGAGGAGCAGCACTGAGCCTCCTTCTGCCTTACAGACGACACGGTCGCCATCATGGTGATGGCCTTCATCGGGCGCTTCCTCGTCACGATGTCCATGGATATTGGGCATCAGTACCCGGTGGAGGTGCTGCCGACGGTGGCTCGGGGGCAGGGCATCGGCGCCATGCAGACTGTGGGCTTCCTCTGTGGCTTCAGCTCGCCGTACATTGCTTATCTGGTAATGGCTTCACTGACATGTCATAACCGACTGAAAACACACACACACACACACACACACACACACACACACACACACACACACACACACACACACACACACACACACACACACACACACACACACACACACACAATACAGTTTCTGAAATCCATGGCTTTTCCCATATCCCTCAACGCACATTCTTCACCCCTCCAAACGCGCCCATCACGGACTCCAAACGACACTAAACCCGTTTCTCCCCGCCAGTCCAAGTTCGGTCCGTCGGTCCCGTACGTGGTGCTGGGCGTGATCACGGTCACGGGCGGCTTCGTGTGCCTCCTGCTGCCCGAAACGCTCAACGAGAAGCTGCCCGACACGCTGGAGGAGGGAGAGCTGTTCTTCGCTAACCAGGGCCTCTTCCACAACCCCTGCGGGAGGTGCGGCCGCGGGGGCTTGTCCTTGTCACTACTGGCACTGTGATTCTTGTTTTCAGCGTTCTTAGTATTGTTGATGTTCTTATTATCATCATTATTGTTACTGTTATTATTATCATTATTTTTATTATTAATATTATATCTTTATTATTATCATTATTTTCACCATTATTTTTATTATTACTAGTATATTATTATTATTATTATTATTTCATTATTATTATTTCATTATTATTATTATTGTTATTTCATTATTATTATTATTATTATTATTATTATTATTATTATTATTATTATTATTAATATATTATTATTTTCCCGTCATCATCACCATAATTATCACTCATAATTACTATCATCACCATTTTTCTATCATTACTATTATTACCGTCATAATTTTTTTCTTCGAGGGAGGTGACTGTTATTTAAAAAAAAAAACTGAAACTATTGTACCTATGTGTTTATATACAAAAGGACTTAAATTTACTTATTTTTTTCAGGAGGAACAAAATCTCCGCTGGCGACGCAGGGAAAGGAACGACCGCCCCGCCATCTGGGACCAAAGAGTATAGTGAATGTAACGTGAAGTGAATATTGCGCCTCCCGAGTGTCACTTTTCTACACAGGAGAGATGAAATCAACAAGAAATGCTGATGTTACACTGAAATTACTATTGGATATCGAGCGATTTTTAGAGGAGATAGATCTCGGATTCATTTGGATTAATTTATGAGAGGCTCTATTTACGTTTTCTCTTTCTTTCTTTCTTTCTTTCTTTCTTTCTTTCTTTCTTTCTTTCTTTCTTTCTTTCTTTCTTTCTTTCTTTCTTTCTTTCTTTCTTTCTCTCTCTCTCTCTCTCTCTCTCTCTCTCTCTCTCTCTCTCGTCTTAATTTCGTAATTACTCGCATGTTCACAATATTGTCACTCTTTTGTTGTTAATTTTTTCGGTCAGAAATGTAACGGATCTTTTTAAAATACTTGAGTATTTCTGTGTGAAACCTACTGTTTTGCAGAATAAGCCGCGTGAATGCAAGAAATGTGCTGTGAATTCTATGGTAGTTTATATTTCACCAAAAATAAAACTTTGCCCAGCTTGTGTGTTCGCGAAAATTCATTTGGCAAATGTACGATTCTACGGTACTATGCTCTATCAAGTAATTGTGTGATCTATGACAATTTTATTCGTAATTTACACCAAAGCATGTCAACTAGAAGCAAAAATTCACTTTGTAATTAGATAATAGTTATATTTCAGATGGAGATAAGCCAAAAAAAAAAAAAAAAAAAAAACAAAAAAAAAAA
>NC_051423.1:33059663-33062163 GCF_015228065.2 Penaeus monodon | reverse complement strand
TGTCGCAAACCCAGCTTATATGTACATCAAAGCACCTCTAGCATCTTGGTTTTTTATGAGTATTTTGTCTACTGACTTGTGTTTCCTGGGAGAACTTCACTGTTATTGTCTGTATCATACTTTTACTTCTCAGTCTAAAACTGCACTGGAAGAGCAAGTGAATAGTCCTCTTCTAGCTGATTTCTCATGTCCCCGTTAAGAAATTCCTTAATAAATAACTTTTTTCTTCCTACATACAGTACCTGAGAAAATGTAAAAGTAAAATATAATAATAATAATGAGACTAAATCATAATAATGACAGCGATAATAATAATAATAATAATAATAATAATAATAATAATAATAGCAACAACATATTGAAAGATAATAAGAATAAAATAATAATAATAACATAATGATAACAATAATAATAACAATAATAATGATAATAATATTAATATTAATAATAATAATAATAAGTAATGATGATCATAACAGTAATAACAGTCGCTACCACATGGCTTTCTTGAGTTCAATCACAACTCATCTTTAAGAATCCATTACCCCAAGGCTCAGCTCATCTACTCTACCAGTTTACAGGAACTTTTAGAAAGACTGGAGCAGAGACCACTGCACGACACATCTGACCTGTCCGCTTTAGTGTGAGATATAGGCACGCCAGGTTACTTTAAACGTATGGTCTGGAAGATGGTCGCTGGAAGCCACCAGTTGTATATGAGGAATGCCATGTATCCTCCACTAAGCCACAATGTATTTTGCTCCAACTCCTTCTTGTATGCAATAATGAACCAAGAAATTAAACGAGCACAATTTTCTGACTGAAACTTAAAAATCACTATGACTAATCTTTATTAATAATAACAAATGCAGCTAAAATAAAATGGCACCATTAAATATGAGTGACTCCCTCTATGTAAAACATGACTATTCCACCAAATATTGAGACAAATTAAAAATAGACAATGTCTACTGACTCACATTAGACTGGTCTGCTTAATCAGACAAAGTAATTCAATATTTTCTTAAAAGTTTGCCAAATATAATAATGATAGGATACATTACATGATTACAGTATTCATTTTGTGACAAATTATTGTTGTGAAAACCTAAATATTAACGTATATAAAATAATAACAAGCTTCACTCATATCACACATTTGATATGTCCTATGCTATCCTTACTTGCAGTCAAGTTCATAGATATACATTCCAAAACTGAATGGATCAAAGCTCTTGTAAAGAGCATATTATTTTCTGGGGCACCAGAGCTCAGTCCATGAATCTACTTTTAACTTCTAACATTAACACTAACTCATGAACATTGCATTGAACAACTTCCCCTAGCTATCACACTGATTAAAAAAAATGAAATGGTAACAAAGTATCATAAATGTCTATGAAAAGCTAAGGAAATTGATAATAAAAAGTTTAGTCACACTGTTTTAACTAGACACCTTTTTTATGACCTCTTTAAGTGACACTTGAAAAAAATGTAAAAAAACAAATGCACAATATTAACAATATAAATACCGAGTATTCCCTAATTAGCTACTATTGTTAGCTTCCTATTTTTTCAATCTGTCTGTATTTTTTCCTTTGCATGGATACCTTGTCCTTGAAGAGTACAGGATCAAGGCGTAAGTTAGAATGTTTTAGTGGAATATGACCTAATAATGAAGCAAATGTGTTCAGGCAGACGCTGCGCTGGTGGAAGTGACTGGGGTCCGTCCACACCCATCTGGAAGCAGAGCGAAAAAATGCAATATGATAGGATGGTTCCTGAATCATGTAAAACAATAAATATAAAATAAAAGTAAATCTTACAAATATGGTTTAGAAATCCAAATAAAAATAAAGAAAAACATCAAATAAATGTATGTTCATATATATACCTATATCTACATCCCTCCATCAATTGCAGAAAAGGTATGAATGAGAATGAATATCTTCACAATACATGAGATGTATTTTTTATACAACAATATATTCATCATGAATGACCATCTTGAGCAGCTGTTTAAGATTTCACAAAACATTCAATTCCTTGAATTTTTAAATTCTAGGGAAACCACCAAATTTCCTGTATGAGGCAAAGCAATGCTTTTAGAATGTCTACAACTTTACTAGGACATTTTCCCATTCCACTATCCCTTCCTGGACATACCTTGCTTCGGAGGAATAATCCTTGTATTGTTTACGCTGGGTAAGCTTGATGGGCGGGCGGCGGATCACAGCTGATACAAGGAAATTCATGAGTATATCATCACAATTCTTAGTAGTGGATACAGTGGAGAGGAGACCGGATGGTGACTGGTGAGTGTACACGTGTTGCCAGTAACGGTGATAGACCGCTGCTCCAGTCAGCACCATTGAGTATGAATTGGTCCATCTGCTGGTGTAGCTCCAGCCAGCCTGAGAAGGGAGTAAAATAAATGAAATACCCTTTTACTTTCAAATGAAAAGAAAAGAAGAAGAAGAAGAAGAAGAAAAAAAAACAT
>NC_051423.1:33052163-33054663 GCF_015228065.2 Penaeus monodon | reverse complement strand
TGATCCGGATCAAGCCCCGACCACCTTGTTCTCGCCTCGAACGGTCAGTCGGTCAGATGTTGAACAAGCAAGAGATGGCAAGTTCTCTTGTCGCCAGCGTCCGTCTCTCGGTACTCTTGCTTGCACAGCTGCCTGACTGCATGCTTGGTTGTTGCTGCTTTTCTGCTGTCTTCCTGCTGCTTGTCTATGTACCGAACTGCATGTCCTGTCTCTGTTTCTTCCCTGTATATCTGAGTACTTGCCAATCTGTCTGTTTGAACGTCTTTCCAGCACCTGTATCTACCTAAGAATCCATCTGCTTATTGCTTTGTCCGGCCGTCTGCCTGAACTTCTGCCACCTTCTCCTCCCCGGCTGTCTGCCAACTTGCGGTCGTGTGCCCCCCCCCCCCACCATCGCCCCCCATGGCCAAAGACCGCTACGCCCCATTCAGCAGTGCCACGCGAGCCGCGGATCCCACAGCCCTTGTAACTTTACTCGCCGCCACAGCTGCCTTGCGCCCAGCGAATGGAAAAAAGTGGGCGGAGATGGTAAATAATCTTCGGATCTTCCTGCTGTGATAAGCTATTCCAGTGCGGGCAGCCGTGCAGAAAAATGCACGTTCTGAAAAGGAGAGGGCGAGCGGAAAGACAGGGGGAGGGGGGGGGGGGCAAGTAGACAAATATCAATGTGCGAAATCCAAACCCACAGTCGTGCGTTAGTCAGTCAGCCTGCCTACCAGTGTCTGTCTCTCTCTCGCATTACACACATGCACTCCGCAGCCCCCTAACCCCAACTCCCTCTCTTCGTGGAAGCCCCAGCACATGTTATGCCTTCAGCCCTGACACATTTCCGACAAGTCTAAGGCGTCGTTTTTCCCAGAAGCATGTCCACTCACCCCCTCTCCCTCCCCTCTTCGACCCTCTCTTCGTCACTATCACCTCACTATCGTTTCCATCCCTTTTCCTCCCGCTAACTAGCACCTTCGCTGCCAATCACCACCATTAACATCAGGTGTTGTTCCCTTTCTGACCGACGAGGGAGACAGTCAACACGGACCAGGGAGCCAGATAACGCTACCTCCCTCCCTCTCCCCTTTCCCTTCTTTTCCCTTCCTTCCTCCCCCTTCCCTCTCTATTCTCTTACTAGCGGATCGTACTGTGCATGTCCATTACACTCCCCATAATGACACTGTCTGCACCACAAATTGAAACTGAGCAAGGAAAGATAAAAGAAATACACAAATACACAGAACTTCACACAGAAAACATGAAAATGATAAAACATGGCTGCGAATCCGTGTTCAGAAGCAGTGCATGTACCACGATAAGTATGAAAATAGATCGCACGACAAGCAGCCGCGGTCTCTCTCCTTCGCCAGGCGACGAGAGGGAACACGAGACGAGACCCCCTCCCCCCGAGAGGAGACAGAAAACCACGAGGGAAATAATCACAGTGATTAACTGATCGTAGACGGAGTACCTCGATCGGGTGACGAGCGAATCATAGTGCAATGCTGACTTCCGTGTAATCATATCGCGATAAAACACACTGGGCCGTCATGCACCATGTGACGGCGCGGGCGGGGGAGACTGGTGGGCATGGAGGAAGGGGAAGGGGACAAGGATAAAGAGTAGAGAAAAAAATAACAGCGAAGAGGGAATGGGAGGGTGAAGGAAAATAAAATAAACGAGAGGAGAAAGAGAGAAAGAGAAGGAGACCGATACAGGCGTCGCCACTGGGACGGGAGAGAATTTCTCGCGTCGAGAAACTGTTCCTCGACCTTCAACATTTACGAGATTCCACAATTACTGTCAGATATACAATGATCAAGTAGGAGCATGTGGCCTCGCGTGACATAGTTCAAGTATCTTCTTCAATACTAACCAGTCTTGTTCCCCCTCCCCCTCCCTCTCCCCCGCCTCCGCCTCTCTCTCTCTCTCTCTCTCTCTCTCTCTCTCTCTCTCTCTCTCTCTCCTTTCTCCCCGCCCCCCCCTCCTCTCTCTCTCTCTCTCTCTCTCTCTCTCTCTCTCTCTCTCTCTCTCTCTCTCTCTCTCTCTCTCTCTCTCCCTCCCTCTCTCTCTCTCTCTCTCCCTCTCTCTCTCCTCCCGCCCCCCTCGCGCCTGGCATCGAGCTCCCCTTCGCCCCAGCTCCTGCGCCGCCCAAGAAGTTGCTCGCCCTCCCGTGCCAAGGCCATTCCCAGCAGGAGGCAAGCCAAACCACCGTAGATTCCAGCGCGCATTTCGCTGATGAGGCAGACGCTCTCCCAAGGGCAAGGCGCCACGGGACGGCAGAGGAAGGAGGCCGCGTGACGTCACGGCGCCCGTCATGTCCTGCCCAGGCCCTGACTCAGCCGTGTCAACACCGCCCGGCACACCCGCACCTTCGCTCCGCCGCAAACACAAACATCTCCATTTAACTGTTCTCGACGCCTCTCGCCCCTCTTCGCCCTCGCTGCTAAGCCTCGTCCTCCTCTTCTTCTAGAATGTGCGGTTATCAAGCCAATAGCACAGTCTGTCTTGG
>NC_051423.1:33042163-33044663 GCF_015228065.2 Penaeus monodon | reverse complement strand
TGATCGCGGTTTCATTCCCATTCACGAGCCCAAATGTTGCTGCCGATAGCACCGAGGGGAAGACGGGGGTGGGGAGGGGAGGGGAGTGGAGGGGAGGAGAGGAGGGAGGGGAGGGGAGGGGAGGGGAGGGGAGGGGAGGGGAGAGGAGGGGAGGGGAGGGGAGGGGAGGAGGGGGAAGGGCGAGGAGAGGAGAGAGGAACGGGGGAGGGAGGGGGAGAGGACGAGAAGGGGGGAAAGCAGGTAATCCAATACCTCCTATCTTCAACCTCCCTCCACTATAAGAGAGGGCTGGAGTAAGGGGGAGAGATAAGAGACCAAAGGGAATACGGCAGAGTCGGGCCCACGTATTGCCTCGACGGGGAATCGGCCGGCGTCCCCCGCGGGAGGAAGCGTCTCTCGTGACAATCGGCGGAGGCGGCGGGAGGGGAATGCGAATGGAGGGGGGGGAGGGAAAGAGGGAGGAAGGAGGGAGGAGGGGGAGGGGGGAGGAGAGAGACGGAGGAAGGAGGGAGGGAGAGGGAGAGAGGGAGGTAGGAGGGAGGTAGAGGGAGGGAGGGGGAGAGAGGGAGACAGGAGGGAGGGAGGGGAGAGAGAGGGAGAGAAGGAGGGAAGAAGAAGCTAGAGTGAGGTAGAGTACAGAAATGAAGGAAGCGTTTTTGCATTTCTTACTCAAAGAATAAGACCACGATCCTGTTATTCCTACTTCCCTCTTCCAAATCTGCCTGTCTGCCTGTCTGCCTGTCTGCCCGCTCGCGTACCTGTCCACTTGCCTGCCCGCCCGTCTCTACCGCGTCGGCAGCCGTGCATCGGCGCCGCGTCCACCCTGTCGCACCCAAAGCCGACTTTTATCAATGGCGCAATCAATCATCGACGCGGCTCCGTCGTGGCGATATTACCATACGCGAGTTCTTTGGGCGCGAAGCTCGGATAAATAAAACATTACTTGGGAGACGGGGATAAACGGCAGTGAGAGGGAGAGACGGCAAGAAAGGGAGTGAAGAAGACAGGTGAGGAGGAGGGGGTAAATGGATAGTGAAAAGGTGAAAGAGAGGGAGAGAGACTTGGGGACATTAATTATATATATATATATATATATATATATATATATATATATATATATATATATATATATATATATATATATATATATATATATATATGTATATATATGTATATATATGTATATATATATATATATGTATTATATATATATATATATATATATATATATATATATATATATATATTATAATGTGTTCTTCTCTTCCCACATCCTCCTTCTATGTTCCCCCCCCTCCCCACCTGTCTTCCTCACTCCTTTTCTTGCTGTCTTTAGATACATTTACCTATTCATTCATATATATATATATATATATATATATATATATATATATATATATATATATATATATATATATATATATATATAGAGAGAGAGAGAGAGAGAGAGAGAGAGAGAGAGAGAGAGAATCATACACAAGCGTACATACGCGCGCACACACACAGACAGACACACACACACACACACACACACACACACACACACACACACACACACACACACACACACACACACACATATATATATATATATATATATATATATATATATATATATATATATATATATATATATATATATAAAGAGAGAGAATGTAACAGCTTCCGATAAAAGCCTTCCTTTCCAGCCCGGGGCCGGACAGACAGGGGACAGCCGAAGGGCAGATGCAGGAAGCGAAAAGGGAGAGGCGGGCGGCGTCGCCAGCGGCCGGGCTCGTCCACTGCGCCCCCGCGTTACGGCGGCTCTGAGGACGATTTAAATATGGGTTCCCGGCGAGGCCTCGGTGGGCAAAGGGCGTATTTCACCCTCGGCGGCGGTGGCCCGTCGGACGCTTCGTGTGCAGAGAAACCACTTCCCCTTTCCGCTGTCAGTCAGTCGGTGTATGTATGTCCCTTACTCCCTCCCTCCTCTCCCACCTCTCTCTCTCTCTCTCTCTCTCTCTCTCTCTCTCTCTCTCTCTCTCTCTCTCTCTCTCTCTCTCTCTCTCTCTCTCTCTCTCTCTCTCTCTCATCCCCTAAACACATTTATTCTCACTCACCCTCACTTTCCCTCGAACCCATCTTGCCTATGTGTGGCGAGGTCTATACCACATTAAGAGGCGATACGTATTAACATGAGATTCCTGCATATTATCCTTGCAACCGACACACTAGCATTCAGCCCCGAGCCCCGCCTTTACACTCACCTTCCTCCTCTTCAGCCACCGTCCACCTCCTCTTTCCCTTGTCCACTTCAATCTCTCCTTCCTCTTCTTTCTTCTTCTTCATCTTCTTCTTCCCCATCACCCACTCCCTGCTTTTCCTCCCCTCCCTCCACCTTCTCCCCCTCCCTCCCCCCTTCCCGCCCCTAACATTACAAGCTACAAAGTGCTGAGGTAACCACATTCCGAGATCAAAGCCTGACCGGGTTAACGCTATCGAGGACCCCGCAAATTGTATT
>NC_051423.1:33024663-33027163 GCF_015228065.2 Penaeus monodon | reverse complement strand
GTCAGTTGCTGTCTATTGCCTGCTTTACTTACCTCTTTTTCTGTTCTTCTACTGAATATTTTTTTCTAATTATTATTCGTCTCGTTACTTACAGACACGTTCAATTACTGTTCGGAATCTTTTTACTTATTTTTTTTTACATTTTTGAAATTTTTAAAATCTATGTATACTATTTTTGCTGTCTCTGTATTTTCTTCTCTTTTGTCAGATCCTTCTTTGTCTGCATTTTGTCTATTTCCCTCAAAAAAATCATCGTTCAGTCATTAAATGTCTCTGCTAAGCGCTTTCTCTCTCTCCTCTCTCTCTCTCTCTCTCTCTCTCTCTCTCTCTCTCTCTCTCTCTCTCTCTCTCTCTCTCTCTCTCTCTCTCTCTCTCTAAGCCTTACTCACAGGAGATGGAAGTTCTGAAGACGACAGGAAAACCCCCTCAGGAACATCCACTCTCTCCCTCTCTTCCCCTTCTCCCCTTCCTCATCTTCTCCCCTCCCCCACTTCCTCTCCCTTTCTTCCTTATAAACCTTCTTCCAAGACATTCACCAAGACGACTGAAAACGCCCCCCCCCTCCCCCATGCCTCCCCTGCCCAACTTTCTTAGAAGTCGTCGCCGCCGACGCTGCAACGGTATTTGCAATCTGCGGCTCCTCAATCACCGTCTCTTCATCGCGCCGCGTGACAGCCCCGCCGCGCCGCGTCTTACTCATTTACTTCCGAGGCCGAGGCACGCACACACACACACGCGTGTACACGTACATGAACGCTGCTCAGGATATTACGCCAACACACACACCAAGGCTTGGGCGTTTGCAATGTGCACGCACACACGGACACACACACCACACACACCTGCCGTCCTTTCCACAGCTATCCAATTCAATTACTCTTAAACCCGACATAACCGGTAAAACCCTAATATTAGGCCTATAAATTCCCTTCGACGCTGTAAACCTGTCTGTCTCCATAAGGTTAACCCTTGCTCAATTTCCCTTAGAGGTAAAAATCTTACCCTTGCCCATTTCGCGAGAGAAGAGGGGAGAAGGGCATTAGAGAAAGAAAGAACAATGAGAGAGAGAGAGAGAGAGAGGGGGGAAAAAAAAGCATGACGCTCCGGGGTTCATAAAACGCACACACGGGAGCGCCATGTTGTCATAGCAACTCTCGTGGCCGGAAACACTTGCCACCTACCCTCTTCCTACTTCCCCCCCCTGTCCCCTTCATCACCCCCTCCCTACTTACCCCTTCCTGTCCCCCGCCAACCTCTTGTGCCCTGACTCCCCCCTCCCCAACAGCCCCCCTCTTTCCAATTCCCTCCCTACCCTCCCCTCCCTATCTGCTTTCACATACGTCTCCATAGCTAACCCTCAACAGAATGGTCTGGTCTAAATGCAGCAGGTCTGACGTACTTTTCAAAAATAACAGTTCTGTATTATTACATCCAACACGTTGAACCAAGCCAAGTCTAGTCAAGCAGAGTCAAGTCAAGCCAAGTCAAACCAAACCAAATCAAATCAAGCCAAGTCAAGGCACGCCAAGTCAAGTCAAGTCAAGTTTTTCAAGTCGAACAGGCCAAGTTTCAGAGCAAGTACAATGTCCAAGAGAAACAGGCTTATTTAATAACAAAATCGGGATTGGGGTTCTCCTCAATATAAAAAAATAAATAATATCAAAAGTAATTATAGCAACAACAACAACAACAACAACAACAACAACAACAACTACTACTACTACTACAATAACAACAACAACAACAATAATAATAACAATAATGGTGATAAAAAATATGTTGATGATGATAAAAATAATAAAAATCAGAATAAGAATGGGGATGATAATAATAACAGAAATAACAATAATAAAAATAAGAATAAGTGTAAGAATAACTATCATTGCAGTTAGTAATATCTTTTTCTTTGTAATCATCATCATCATCATTACTACTGCAAACATTTCAATAATAATAATAATAATAATAATAATAATAATAATAATGATAATAATAATAATAATAATAATAATAACAACAACAACAACAATAACATAAATAACAACAACAATAATAATAATAATAATAATAATAATAATACAAAAATGAGAAAATACTACTACTGCTGATAACGATGATAAAAATAATAATATCAATGACAAAGACAGTAAAAATAACAACAATAAAATTAAGAATGATAATAATAATGATGATAATAGTGATACTAACAAAAATAATAACAACAATTGTGGAATTATCATCATCATCATTATCATTATTATCATTATCATAATTATCATTACTACCGTCACTAACCACCCACATAAGACACTGTTGCAATATACACCCGAATATTGCAGCGGTTGCATGAATTAAAAACAAAAGCGATATGAAAAATTTAATGGAAAACATAAAAGTCAATTTAGCTGATATTCACATAATAACATCAAGTGAAAATGACACAGATTATCCTGAAGTGTTATATAAATAACACTACAGTACAATGGAAATTTAATAATTA
>NC_051423.1:33019663-33022163 GCF_015228065.2 Penaeus monodon | reverse complement strand
TTAACCATTGTCATTATAATAACTACTATCATTTTATTCTAAATCCCTGTGATCATCGTCCATTTTTACGAAATATTTATTATTACTACTGTGTTATCATTATAGTATTGTGAAAAATTATTACTCATATCATCATTAGTATTATAATTACCATTATTATTATGTTATCATTATCATTATTCTTATTTTTGCATTATTATTACATTATCATTACCTGCCACTACAGTATTATTACCTCTACTGTTATCATTACAATTCATCGTAATTATAATTGTTCTATTACTATCGTCATGATCATCATCGTCATCACTGCTACTACTTCACTTTCATTACAGTAATAATCCTCATCATCATCATCATTATCATCCTCATCATCACCATCATCACCATCATCACCATCATCATCATCATCACCATCATCATCATCATCATCATCATCATCATTATCATCCTCATCATCACCATCATCATCATCATCACCATCATCATCATCATCACCATCACCATCATCAAAACCATCACCATCACCATCTACAACAACAGCAGTAAAAATAACAACACGAAGAAGAAGAAAACAATGATAATAATCCTAAAAAGCATAAGGAAAAGCGAAAAACTTGAACATGAATAAGACATGCACAAAAAACAAACTCCAGTCCGGCCTCTCCTTTCATCCTGGAATTGCCATTGTTGCCATAAGTGCAAAACAAAAGTCGACATAACCGGAGTATCTTTTTTTTCTTCTTTCTTCCTTTCTTTCTGTCCATCCACGAAGAAGCGAAGAAAATAGGAGACGAGAGACGATGAGGAGAGTGAATTAGAGAGAAGAGATGAGAAGAGAAAAGAGGCAATAACAAAGGGAAACGAAACGAGATGAGAATAAAAGATTATTGGAAATACGGAGAAAAGAAGAGAGGAGAGATGAAAGGACAAAAGCAGATGAAAAGAAAAGAAGAGAGGGGATAGGAAGAAAAAAATAAACGAGGGTAGGAGATTACGACTTCAGAAACCTCGAGAGGCAAGGAGAGAGAAGAGAGAGAGAGAAAAAAAGGGAAGAAGCAAGAAAGTAGAGTGAAACTATGAGAAGATACAAGACGAGAAGAGAACGCAAACGAAACGAAAAAAAAGATTCGAGAAACGAAGAGAAACGGAGAGAGAAATGAAGAGAAGTGAAGAGAGACGAGGAGAAAGGAAACCATTTGGGAGGAGAAGAGAAGCGAAGAGAAGCGAAGAGAAGAGAAGAGAAGAGAAGAGAAGAGAAGAGAAGAGAAGCGAAGAGAAGAGAAGAGAAGAGAAGAGAAGAGAAGAGAAGAGAAGAGAAGCGAAGCGAACCCCAACTTTTGTTCGCGCGAGGCCCTCCGCCGACGCCAAGGGCCCCTGAAGCGCTCGCTCGACTCCGCGACTTCCTAGATCTCCCTCCCTCCCTCCTTTCTCCCTCTCCTTCCTTTCTCCCTCTCTCTCCCTTCCCCCCTCCCCTCTTCCTCTTCCTCTCCCCTCCCCCTATCCTCTGTCCTCTCCCCCTCCCCTCCCCCCTCCCCCAATGGTACAGACTCCGGTAAATATTTGGACTTTTGAAGCGAAAGCCTTACGCCGGCTCTCCTTTCCGCTTGTTTCTTGCCATGTGCTTATATGCAAGCAAGCAAGCGGTGTGTGTGTGTGTGTGTGTGTGTGTGTGTGTGTGTGTGTGTGTGTGTGTGTGTGTGTGTGTGTGTGTGTGTGTGGTGTGTGTGTGTGTGTGTGTGTGTGTGTGTGTGTGTGTGTGTGTGTGTGTGTGTGTGCGTGCGTGCGTGCGTGCGTGTGTGTGTGTGTGTGTGTGTGTGTGTGTGTGTGTGTGTGTGTGTGTATGTATGTATGTATGTATGTATGTATGTACGTATGTACGTATGTACGTATGTATGTATGTACGTATGTTCGTATGTATGTATGTATGTATGTATGTATGTATGTATGTACGTATGTGTGTCTGTCTGTCTGTCTGCGTGAGTGCATGTATTTTCGTCAGTCTCCTTCCTCTTATGTTTGCTCTTTTCGGAATGGGGAGACCGAGGGCAAGGAAATTGGAAATGAGAGAACGGATGAGAGGCATAGGGCCGCAGAAAATCTTTGTTTTCTCAAGAAGCCCCGCCCAGCGCCAAAACCACGTTTCCGGCGTGTTTTCATAATGGACTTTTTCGTCTTTCACTTCTTTTGCTGTTTTCCTTTTCTTTTGTGACTTCGATCAGGAAAGTCATCCTCTCGCTTTCATTTCCTAAAAGGGCGGGAGACTCGAGGGATTTTTCTCTGGAGGAAACTCGAGGAAGGAAGGAAGGAAGGGGGAGAAGGGGAGGGAGATGAAAGTGAGATGAAAAGGGGGGGAGAAGAACAGGGAAAGGGGAAGAGGGATATGAAAGGAAAGGGAACGGGAGAGGGAGAAGGCAAGGACGAGGGAGAGGGAGAGGGATAGGGAGAAGGAGAGGGAAAGGAAAAGGAGAGAGAGAGAGAGAGAGAGAGAGAGAGAGAG
>NC_051423.1:33007163-33014663 GCF_015228065.2 Penaeus monodon | reverse complement strand
ACTATTGCGGCCACGTGTGTACATTGCTTAGAAACTCAATGTGCTCTGAGTGAGTGCATATGTGTGCGTGCGTTAGCGGAACTTTGTACCAAATTTCCAACAAGTTGTACTTGAAATGTCCTTGATATGGTCTGCAGTACATAGTTCTAAAATATATGACAAATCCTTTAAATTATCATACCCACACGCGCAAACACACACACACACACACACACACACACACACACACACACACACACACACACACATACACACACACGAGACAATTAATATACAATATACAGGCAATATCCCGGAGAACAGGCCAACGAAATCATGGCAAGCAACGAAAGAAGCTTGCAGATCTGAGCCGCAGCCGCACCGCTCCCCGCCCTGTGCAGGAGCCACACGCGGCCTGCACCCGACTGGAACCAGCACGAGGCACACGTCTAGAGCCGCGTCAGCATCTGCCACAGTGCCAAGGCCATCGCCAGAGCCAGACGCAGCGCCGGCACCCGAGCCAGAGCTGGATCCGGATCAGACACAACGCCAGCTAAACGTCAGAGCCAGACAGTGCCAACGCCAGCGGCGGCCGTGAGTCCGGGAAGTTGCACTGGCGTTGCAAAATAATTGATCCCTCCCTGAGCCAGCGCGAGATTACGCTGCAATATCCGGAGAGTCGATAACACTGCGGTCTTACCTTTGCAACGCGTGACGTCACGGCTGCGATCGTGGCACGGCCATGCGTGGGAAGGGCCGATCGGCCCCAGTTTAGGGTCGCGGCGGCGCTGGCACGCCCGGGCACTACCCACACGAGGGGATGGAGGGCTGGAGGGAGGAGGGAGGGAGGGAGGGAGGGGGAGAGAGAGAGAGAGAGAGAGGAGAGAGAGGAGAGAGAGTGAGAGAGAGAGAGAGAGAGAGAGAGAGAGAGAGAGAGACAGAGACAGAGAGAGAGAGAGAGACAGAGAGAGAGAGAGAGAGGAGACAGAGAGAGAGAGAGAGACAGAGAGAGAGAGAGAAGAGAAGAGAGGGAGAGAGAGAGAGAGAGAGAGAGAGAGAGAGAGAGAGCAGGAGAGAGAGGAGAGAGAGAGAGAGAGAGATGAGAGAGAGAGAGAGAGAGAGAGAGAGAGAGAGAACCATTTCTTCCTTCTGACACGAGTCCGCCAAAGACCCAGTCAGTCACGTGACCCGCCGACCCGCCTCCGTCGACCCGCCTCCCGCGTAATGGCCTAATCGCGCGGGCGGCCATGTGCTCGAGTCCACTCCCCGCGGCGCTTCGCTAACATGTCCGACTCGAAATGCGAGATCTCGAGAGAACTTAACAGCGATTACGTCAGCGCCCAACAAAACGTGTCTCGGGTTACGCAAGCACTTGGTGCGAAAGAAGGAGAAAAATATACAAAACATGTCCTTACAAATTAAGATGAACAAGATAGAACGTCGTAAATATATCACTTTTCATATGACAGAGAGAGAGAGAGACAGGGAGAGGAGGGAGAGGAGAGAGGAGGGAGAGGAGAGAGGAGAGAGAGAGGAGAGAGAGGAGAGAGAGAGAGAGGAGGAGGAGAGGAGGAGAGAGAGAGAAGAGAGAGAGAGAGAGAGAGAGAGAGAGAGAGAGAGAGGAGAGAGAGGAAGAGAAGAAGGAGAGAGAGAGAGAGAGAGAGAGAGAGAGAGGGAGGGAGAGAGAGCGAGAGAGAGAAGAGAGAGAGAGAGGAGAGAGGAGAGGAGGGAGGAGAGAGAGAGAGGAGAGAGAGGAGATGAGAGAGAGAGAGAGAGAGAGAGAGAGAGCGAGAGCGAGAGACGATGAAATTAGAGCCGAGAAGAGAGCCAAATAAAATAAAACGCCACTATGTCACACTCCGCCTGCACCGAATGCAGCAATCACCCCGGCAGTGATATCAAAGGGGACCACATCAGCACGAGCACAGCGCAGCCTGAGAGCGAGCGGAACCCAATCAGCATTCTCATTACCGGCTAAGACGCACGGCCACGCGCCCTGCCCTCGCTAATTCCATCGATTCGAGAAGGCTACCTTAGTGCCCAATGCCAATGCCGCCATCATTTCTCTCCCCTTTCTCTCTCTTTTTTCTCTGCCTTGTCTCTCTCTCTCTGCTCTCTCCTCTCTCTCTCACCTCTCTCTCTCCTCTCTCTCTCTCTCTATATATATATATATATAATATATATATATATATATATATATATATATATATATATATATATATATATATGGACGACACACCATTGGACTCCAACAAATGCAAGAACACCATAAGGTGAAGCACAGAAACAGTTCTTGGGGAATCGCTTAGCCATGACGTTTCGAGCAGGCCAAGACTCCTCTTCAGTGTAGTCTGCCTCGAAATGTCACGAATCCTGTTCCCTTCCTTTCCCGGCCGCGCTGCCTCTCAGCTTGGGACGCGTTATTATGTATGACATTTACCTACTGTAACGTATCTTGTCCGCTGCCTCTTTTGGCCGTCCTGTAGGTCTCCTCACCTGTAAGGAAAAAAACAAATTAAGAAAGGAAATAAATGGACAATAAAGTTAAAACACATATTTTTGGCACATATAGCGTCAAGCAAAAACGAAATATCAAGAAAATAAGCAATTCCATCAAAGGTAAAATTTCAACCAATTATTAAATCACGCCCAAGAAAAAAATTTAAATTTTCTCCTTTTTCACCCTCCTCCTCTAAATCATCACCATCATCTCCATCCTCTTCTCTTCCTCTTTGCTCCTCCCCCTCTTTGTTCTGCTTCCTCTTCCTTATCCTCTTCCCCCTGCTGTTGCACAATGCCTGTCACAAGCCGCGCCGCTGCCACCATGAATAATGCAAACAAATCACTGACAGTTTACTAAGCGGGGCCGACGCGCTATCACAAGGGAGAGATAAGCATCTCGTCGCGATCATGGGCGAGACACAGCGGCTTATCAAAGGGAAGCTTCTGTTACAATAATAATGTTGATGACAATCACAATAACAACGATGACAAAAGTAAACAAGGATAATACATACTCTCCCATTCACAGAACAAAGGCTAATCTCGGAACAACGTGCGAAAGAGGCACTCGGCCAAGGCACTCTCCCCGCTGTCGACTATTTTCGCCCGCCACGGCCATAAAGCGACAGGAAAAGAAAGGAGAAAAATAGAAGACTGGATTCCTTCATGGGCGACAAACAGGTCAAAGATAACACTCATAAAACAAGGAAAAACGTTAAGCAAAACATCAGAAAATACAATATTTGCGATGATACCAAAAAACGGATTTTAGTGTTAAAATAAATAATAATAATAATAATAGTGATAATAATAATGATGATGATAATGGCAAAAGTGATAATGATGATAATAACAATTATCATAATAATAATAACAACAAAACAACAACAACAACAACAACAACAACAACAACAACAACAATAATAATAATAATAATAATAATAATAATAATAATAATAAAACCCGTGGCACGAACAAACTGAGCGTTCGTCAGGCGTCGCCCCCCCCTCCCCCTCGGCATCAACGCAAGCAGTGTGTTCCCACCTGTAATTTCATAAACACATCTGTCGACACCTACTCAGCGAGAAATAAATGACATCCAGCACCGCACTTATCTCAAACCAACAAACATTAACGCTTAACTACCTACCCCCACCCCCCTTAATCTACAAAGCCCCCTCCCCTCCTCCCATTCCCCTCCCTCGCCACCTCCATCGTTCCTCGTCTACCTCTCCGTCCTCTGGAACTCCATCTCCTACTCCTACTCCAACTCCTACTCCTCCTACTCCGACTCCATAACTGTCTGCGGAAGGATTATCGGGGTTTATGCGGCCGTAATATAACTGAGCTCCCCCCCTCCCCCTCTCCCTCCCGCTGAAACTGCTATAATGATGATGATTATCATATAAAAAAGGTCAGCCTTCTCCCGTGATATTAGAGCAACATGAGAATGACCGCTAAGGTGATGACGGCGATATCGTTATGGTCACTAGTATGTATCCTTATTATCATTTATTATTTTCATTACCACCATCATCATCATCACTAACCTCATTATCATTATTACTAATATCGTCATTATTATTCTCATTACTATTATTATCATAATTAACATTACCATTACCATTACTATTATCGTCATAATTAACATTAACATTATCATTACTATTATCATAATCATTACAACTATTATTATCAATACTATTATCATAATCATTACAACTATTACTATCATTACTATTACCATTATTACCATCACTATCATTATAATCATCACCATCACCATTATCATTCGTATAACTTCGGCCATTAACCATAAAGGCGATAATGCCCCCCTAAACAGCAGCTATAATAATTCTGTAAACAAACTAAACAACAGAGCCTTATCTTCCTCTTTAAAATGATGGCCATTATCGCCGTCATAAAGAGAAAAGCATTCGAGAGGAGCCTCACCCGCGCTAATCTACGCCCACGCCCCGCGCCCAGCAGCCCCCGGAGTCACCCACAAGGGCATCCCACCCGCCCACTCTCGAGACTGATGTGGCAGGCGCTGTCAACAATAAGGTCAAGGTAACAGTATCGAATAGCAGGGACGCCCACACGCCTTTTAACGCCTCTACTCAACAAGCCGGCATTACAGGGACGCGGGCGTGGGCGTCAGAGCGAGACCGACTCCGCCCCTCCCTCATCGGCCCCCACGCCCTCCCGTCCGCACTCGAGAAGGTCACGACGACAGGGGGGCGTTCGTCGGCAAATAAACACAGTCGTCAACAGCTCCACCAGCAGAAACGGCGCACGACCTCCGACCCGGGCACTGGCGCCACGACCCGGGAGACGATGTCACGACCACCTCGGAGGTACGTCACGACCTGGGAATGCGCGCGGGGTCGTGGCCTCAAGCCCCAAGTAGCAACGCACTGTAGTTTAACCATAGCATTTGCAGACATCTCCCTTCTACGGCCGCACGACTGCTCCGTCATCCCAGCGACACGGCTGTTACCATGCGGTACTCTCCGCGCCCGCAACTCTCGCCTGCCGCTCGATCGCTTCCATTCCGTCAGACGACCCCAGGGACCCAGTGGGCCATCTACCAACCAAAATGACGTCACGACCCGCAGATAACAGGCCATGAGCCACCTTCTCCAGCCCGCTTCCACGCCCTCCCTTCACAACGCTAAAAGAATCAAAAGAATCGCCACGGCCACTACGAACGTTCCTTTCTACAGTCAACCCTACAGGGTCTGCCCCGACGACCACGCGCCAGACCTCACCCTGGCCGGTGGCGTCCAGGGCGGCCCTGGCCCTAACACAACCTCCTCTCTTGCTGCGACGCCACAGGACCGCATATCGACCCTCGGCGGCACAAGTAGACCCCCCAGGCACCGCCACGGGGGCCAAGCACTCGTGTGCGAACAACTTCACCTTGTATCACGGGACAACTTACTGCCAAGGGATCCTTCGATTTCTTTCCCCTCTTCCTATCAAACAAGTTTCCCCCTCCTTCCCCTCAAAAAGAGTCCCCTCCCCCCATTTCCCCACTAAGGCCTAGTCACACTACCTTGGCTTCCCCTCGTGACCAGTACCTTCCCTCTCAGCCAGGGAGAGAAAGGGACAGCGCCGCCTTTCCCCTCACACACGAGTAGCTCCCCCGCCCCTCTTCGTGTCCCATCACTTCTCCCCTCGACATGCGCGACAAGACTCGGCCTCGTTACTGAACCATAGTCGCTGGGAAACTTCCTTGCTCTCCTTCCCCTTTCCCCTTTCCCCTTTTCGCCCTCCCCCCCCTCATAATTTCTCCCTTCTTCCCCGCGTCGGTTGAGCAGGTGTTTTCTTCCTTTCCCTTCTTTCCTCTCTCTCCGTTCTTCTTTATCTTAAACAAACAAACACTCGACTCCACGTACTCTCCGCCCTTTTCTCTCTCTTCTCCTATTTCTCTTCCTTATCTGCTTCTAGCAATTTCCTCTCTTCCATTTATTCAAATTCTCTTTTTTTTTTCTTTCATGTTTCTAAACATTCCCTTCCGCCTCCCTGCATCAAATTCTTCCCTCTATATATCCTTTACTAATCCTTTCCCAGTTCCCTTTTAACATATCTCATGTTTCCTCTCAAGCATACTTCATCCTTTCCCCTCCTTCCCCTCTGCCTCGTCAATTCAGCTCTTTACCTGCAACTGTCCTAGGCTTTCTCTCTCTCTCTCTCTCTCTCTCTCTCTCTCTCTCTCTCTCTCTCTCTCTCTCTCTCTCTCTCTCTCTCTCTCTCTCTCTCTCAATCCTACTTGTCCCTTCCGAATCCCTCTTTCCCTCCTTCTCCCCTCCCCTCCTCGTTCGGCATTAAGCTTACCGCTGGGGGAGGGGGGGAGGGGAGAAAGGGGAGGGGCCCATAAAAAGGAGTGGCGAGGCCTAGTCCCCCGCGGCGAGCCCTGCCTCAGTGCACTCGAGGGAGGAGGGGGAAGTGCAGGCTCCCCCTTCAGGTAATTGTCGGCCTTCCCTCGGCGCCCGTGTTACCTGCCAGCCTGATTGTTTGTGTTTGTTTTATTAGGGCGGGGCTTCTACTTCTACTTTCTCTGCCCGCGGTTTCTTCTTGATTGTTTTGTTCATTCTTCGACACCCGTTCTTCGCAAATTATTTACATTTTGGGTTATCACTCAATTCATGCTTTCTTTTCCGTGCCTCATCTCCATATCCCACCTCCCTCCCTCCTTCCCCCCTCCCCAATCTTCACGACCGGTTGTGAGAAAGATCAGTCCCTTTCCTCCCTCCCTCCTTCCCTCCCTTCCCCCCTACCCCCACCCCAGCTCACTCTCCGAAGTGACTCATCGTCCCAGACAGACACGATAAGACAAACAGACAAACAGGTCGGCTGAACAAACCCCTCCCCCTCCCCCTCCCCCTCCCCTAGCCACCGAAACCCTGTCACTTCCGGTCTCGGGCAGCATCTCCGGGGCATCGCGTGAGACGGAGGGACGATTACGCGAACAAAAACATCGGAGTGCCAGAGGGTGCCACGGCGATATTGAATTTCCTCTGCGAATAAGCTGAGGAAAAAGCGTATACCCCGCACTACCCTCCTCCCGTGCCCAAACCCTCACCCCCACACCCCCTCCCGTGCCCAAACCC
This sequence comes from Penaeus monodon, assembly GCF_015228065.2. Taxonomy (NCBI): domain Eukaryota; kingdom Metazoa; phylum Arthropoda; class Malacostraca; order Decapoda; family Penaeidae; genus Penaeus; species Penaeus monodon. The sequence continues at coordinate 33,007,566 of NC_051423.1, read as the reverse complement.
TTACCCCCGCACCCCCTCCCGTGCCCATACCCTGCCCCCACACCCCCTCCCGTGCCCATACCCTGCCCCACACCCCTTCCCGTGCCCATACCATGACCCCCACACCCCCTCCCGCGCCCATACCCTTACCTTACCCCCACACCCCCTCCCGTGCCCATACTCATGCAACAGCTTCGTCAATAAGCGAGAGAGGGAGGGAGAGGGAGAAGGAGAGGCGTTGGGAGAGAGAGAGGCAGAAGGGAAAGGGATTGGGGTGAAGGGAATTGGAAAAGGAGGGATAAAGGGAAGGAAGGGAGAAAAGCGAGGATACGGATACACACACACACACACACACACACACACACACACACACACACACACACACACACACACACACACACACACACACACATATATATATATA
>NC_051423.1:32972163-32984663 GCF_015228065.2 Penaeus monodon | reverse complement strand
CACTCACTTATTCTTCCTCTTATAATTCTTCTTTCACTTTAACTTTCCTCCTCTCCTTCTCCTCGCGTCTTTCTTCTCACCCAACCCTCATTCCACCCTTCGAACCCCGCCAAGGATGTCAGCGGCGATTAAGTGAAGACAGAGAACAAAGCCAACCCTCGCTCCGGCCCTCCCCCTCCTCCACCTCCCCCATCACTCCCCACCCCTTCCATCCACCGACGGAAATTTGGCTTTAGAACTACTGCACGCCCACACTGGACATGGAAGCTCGTGTAGGAGAACCTCCGGCTGGCTAACACGGTGTCTCTTCCCTCTTCCCTTTTCCCTTCCCCCGCGCGTCCTCCCGCCCCTCCCCTCCTCTTAGAAACCCAAAATCCATCCACCATCCTCCCCCCCTTCCCCGCCACACCCCCACGCCCGATCCGCTGGACTCGCGCACTTGGCCATTTTGGAAGGCTTCGGGTCCGTCGATATTGAAGTTTCGTCTTTGTTTACGCTCTCGAGTCGGCGGAGTGGCACGGGGCGGTGCCAGGCTCAGGCAGGGGAGATCAGGGTAGGTCAGGGTACGGTATTAGGGAAGGATAAGTGGAAAATTATGCCGGGTTCTAGTCCCAAATCTCGTTGTAGCATCAGAGACACCAAATATAAGCCTTTTACTAAATACTGATATATCTGAGTAAATAACCATACACCTCCGACCTTGAACTGCCAGACCGGGCACTGGGAAACCGAACACTTTTCGAGGATTTTTTTTTCTCCTTTTTAAACCGTGTCTTTGATCGCGGCAGCGTGTGGTCTTTTTAAATGCTTTCCACCCGTTTGAACAAGTTTACAAGTTTGGAGAAGGGAATTAACACTAATTCCGGGAAATTCCTCTAGAGCAGATGTTCGCCTTTAATATAAAGGCAAAGGCATTATAACCTAAAACAAAAAACTGGAAACAAAAAAAATCAATGTCGGAATCTCTAAACAGTCCATATGTCCTAAAGAGAAACATACATACATACATTGCATACAACCAGACAGACAGAGAGACAGACACATGGACGCACACACACCACACACATAAACCTGTGCACTGTCCTCTACTGAAATCATATCACGGTACAAAAAAGTCTATTGTTCCGACTAATCAACTGTCTTTCCCAACCGGTCATATGCCTTTGTTATGTTTGTTTGTCATCTATATTCACCCAACTGACTCCACTCCATTGCTGCTATCTATCGTGTGGGAAATTTACCCCCTTTAACATTCACAGCGAGTTGCTAGGTTCGCTGCGAATAAGGAACCATTCATTCAGGAAAGAAGTGTGGGGGAGGGATGAGGGAAGGGGGAGGGCCAGGAGAAAGGGAGAGGGGCTAGGCGGGACGGGGAGGGGCTAGGAAAGAGGGGAAGGAGACGAGGCAAGAGGAGGTGGGGGAGGTGGGAGGGGCGAGGACAGGGAGGGGAAGGGGCAAAGGGGATAAATGAAGGGGGAAAGGGTGAACAGTCAACGGGAGGAGTGAAGGGAGGGAAAGAGGGAAGAAGACGGGGGGGGGGGGGGCAACCAAAGCGTGGGAAGAAAAGGAAACCGAGAAGTTATCGATAAGAACTGGGGCCTTGAACGAGTGCGGTGTTGAGACTCTAGACACTCCTTGTTTGGTAGGGAGGAGTTTTTTTTTTTTTTTTTTTGTGGTGTGGTGTGTGTGTTGTGTGTGTGTGTGGTGTGTGTGTGTGTGGGGTGTGTGTGTGGTGTGTGTGTGGTGTGTGTGTGGGAGAGAGAGAGAGAGAGAGAGAGAGAGAGAGAGAGAGAGAGAGAGTAAGAGAGAGAGAGAAAACAGAAAAAGAGAAAGAGTAGTAAGACAGGTAACACAGACGCATACCACTAAAGAAACGAAACCAACAACAACAAAGTAATGCAAACCGATCGAACTACAAGGTTTATTTACAGTTTCGATTACATCCCGACACAGAAAGAAAGAAAAAGAAAAAAATATCGGTGTAAGATCGGCTGTCTAAACAACACAGCTTTTATTAACCTCAGGCGCTTATCAGTCAACAACCTGTTTTACAAGCCATAAGAGCCCCATAAACATTAATCAGCATGATAAATTCAAAGCAATCAATAAATAAAAGCGAAAATCCTTCGGGAGACGACAGGACGCAGCTATTCTTAGGACAGGATGAAGACCCGAGTGGGTTTCTGTGGCAACAAGAGCTTTGTTTGACTCTGAAATTAAGGTCGTAAAACAGAACAAAAATCCGATCAAATACCTAATTGCCTGTAAAATGAACCAAAATACAATAAGAGAAAATCACGGGTCTTACGGGGAAAGAAACAAAGGAAACGGGGGAAAAGAAATCGAAAAAGAAAACGGGGGGGAAAAGAAATAGAAAAAGAAAACGGGGGGAAAAGAAAAAGAAAATGGGCGGTAACAATAGAAGAGAAAGAAAACGGGAAGTGCAACGAGGAAAGGGGATCAAGACTTCAAAAAAAGCCTGGAAATAAGTCGACCGAAAAGGAAGACTGAAAGAGAGGAAGACAAAAAGTCCGTGGAAAAAGAGGAGGAAGAGAACTCTTACGAGAGTCGAAGGTAAAGAAAGTAAGAAAAAAGAGGAGAAAGAGTAAATGAGAAACGTATTCAACCAAAGAGGATATGGATGATTAAGGAAACGGCGGTTATGTAAGTGCAAGGAGAGAGGACAGGAAGAAGAGGAAGGAGAAGAGACAAAAAGGAGAGAATAGCAGAAGTGAGGGATAGAAGGAATAGGAAGGAGGTGTAAGAAGAGAAAGGACGCAGAAGAGAGAGAGCATAGAAAAGGGAGGAAGAAGAGAATAAGGAGAAGGAGGAATGAAGAAACAGAATGAATAAAGATAAGCAGGGAGGAGGGAGGGAATAGGAAGAGTAAGCATGTATAAAGAGAGGAAAGAGGTTGAATGAACAAGGGGAGGGGGGTTAAGCACCAGGAGGGGGGAGGGAGGGGGGCAGGGGTGGGATGAGCAAGGCCACCAGGAGTCGGACGTGTCAAAGGGCGAATGTCAGGGCAGCGGCTGACGCCCCGACCGCATCCGGGCTCCTCGGACGCCCACTGACCACGATGCCAGGATAGTGGGGATGAGGGGAGGGGAAGGGAGGGGAAGGGAAGGAGGGAGGGAAAGGGAAAGGGGGGGGAGGGGGAAGGGAGGGGAAGGGAAGGGAAGGGAGGGGAAGGGGGAAAGGGGAAGGGGAGGGGAAGGGGGAAAGGGGGGGGAAAGGGAAGGGGAGGGGAAGGGAAGGGGGGGGGAAGGGAAGGGAAGGGGGGGGAAGGGAAGGGGAGGGAAGGGGAAGGGGAAGGGAATGGGAAGGGGGGGAAGGGGGGGAAAGGGAAGGGGGGGAGGGAAGGGGAAGGGAGGGGAAGGGAAGGGAAAAAGGGAGGGGAGGGGAAGGAAAGGGAGGGGGAAAGGGGAAAGGGGAAAGGGGAAAGGGAAGGGGAAAAGGGGGGGGAAAGGGGAAGGGAGGGGAAGGGGAAAGGGGAGGGGAGAGGGGGGGAAGGGGAATGGGGAAGGGAGGGGAAGGGGAGGGGAAAGGGAAGGGAGGGGAAAGGGGAAAGGGGGGAAAGGGGAGGGGGAAGGGGGGGGGAAGGGAAAGGGGGAAGGGAGGGGGGGGATATGAGACGGGAAAAGAGAATAGGGAAGGGCAGTCGCCCCAATCGGCACGGGGGGAAAAAATACACCCATGCCCAGTAATAAAGTTTATGATTGTATTTACACATAGAGGCTCTACAAGTTTTAACAAAAAGGAGCGTTTTTTGTCCTACCTTTTCCACCTTTTCCCCTTTTTTCCTTGATTTTTGGGAAAAAGGTCTTGTATTACTTCATTTTTTTAAAATGTTCCCAAGTTTTAAATAAAATTAAATAATCAAAAACCAAAAAACAAAATACAGATTGATATCAATTCTTTTAAAAGAAAAAACCATTTCCCCGCCAATTCAAGGAGTGGGGAAATCAGGATCGGTCACTCGGTCACTACTGATACACTCCTTGCCAAAGCTGAGCGCATGTGGTTAGCCATCTGTAAGTAACAAAATGCACAAAAAACACTACGGGGGACATATCGTAAATCCGTTAAGGTTTAAGGGGAAGGGAAGGGGCAGTGAAGGGAGCGGAGGGAAGAGAAGGGAGATGGAAAAGGGAGAGAGCTACAAAAGGGTAGAAAGGGGGAGGGAAAATGGGGATAGTGAGGGTAGATATACGGGAGGATCGGAAAAGAGGTAGAAGGGGAGTACGGACAGAGAAACGGATAATAAAAGGAGAGAAAAATTGTATGGATATAAGAACAAAAAAAAAAAAAAAAAAAAAAAAAAAAAAAAAAAAAAAAAAAAAAAAAAAAAGACAACACACACAACCATCCGTTTCATCCAGTGAAAAAGAAAGAAAGAAAGAAAGAAAAAAAAGACACACACACACAAAGACAAGAGTATGAAAACCAATACAACCAAATGAAAGTAAACACAACCATCGAATTCCCGGCCGGACGGACGGACAGACGGATACTGATCAACAGAAACGAAAAGGACGACCACTGAGAGGCCGCGACCCCCCTCGTCCTCGTCCTCGACCACACACATGCCCCTTGTGCGGCGCCGCGTGAGAACAGACCGCCCTTTTTCGCTCTCGTCGGCCTCCGACCTGGAGGCCAAAGCGGAGGCTGTCGGTGGGAAGTGCACCGCTTCTTCGCCCGATCTGCTAGCCTGGGAGGGGCGTGGGAATTCAAGAGAATTTAGGACTGCAAAACTGTAACGAACCTCATCCGCAGATGACTCAGGATGCATTTTGTCTCTCATTCTCATTCTCCACCTCTCTCTCTTTCTCTCTATCTCTCTCTCTCTTTCTCCTCTCTCTCTCTCTCCCTCTCTCTATCTTTCTCCCTCTCTCTCTCTTTCCCTCTTCTCTCTTTCCCTCTCTTCTTTCTCCCTCTCTCTCCTTTGTCTCCTCTCTCTCTCTCTTTCCCTCTCTCTCTCTCTTCTCTCTCTCTCTCTCTCTCTCTCTCTGATTTTCTCATCTTCTCTGCTTTCTTTCTCCACGAAGGCATTTTCATTTCACGTAGAAATAAATGCAAGAACATATGCACATACAGTCATCAAAGTACACTGCACAAAAAAAAAAAAAAAACACATACGCATACGACGCAAATACAACCTCACAAGCGATGCCACAGCGCCCAGTATTTCAGTAAAGCTCATTTGCATCTGCAATTGTTTTCCTGTAACGCATCCTCGATCAAGGCCGGATACCTGAGAGAGTTTCCGATACAATATTATCTCCGAGGAATTTTCAGTTCAACGCGCGAAATGATAAGCGATTCCACTGCCTCTTTCCCGACCCTTTAACGCCGTTTTCTTCGCCTGCCTGCCTTGATCTTCTACTCTACTCGTCTCGTTTTTCCTCCTCTTTCGCTTAATACTCGTCCTTTCTCTCTTTTATTCGGCTTTTCCCTTTCCTTTATTTTAATATATCTTTTCCTCCTCTTTATCATCGTTTTGTTCATTTTTTCCTACTCCTGCTTCTCATATCATGTATTTCCTTTCCTTATTTTTTATGGTTATCTTTCCCCCTCCTACCTCCTCTTTTATTTTCCCCTCCTTCCCTCTTCATTTGTTACTTCTCTTTCCTCATCCGCCTTTCTTCTGTATCTTGTTTAGGGATTTTAATCATTGCAGCTTTCTTTGTTTATCTTTTTACTTCATTTTTTTTTTTTATTTCATGTCTCTTACCACCCTCTTCTTTTCGGATCTGCACCTATTTTCTCTTTCTTCTCCCCTCGTCTTCACTTTTCTCTCCTTCTCCACTTCCCTCCTCCTTCCTCTACCATCCCCTTTACCCACCTCTTCATCTCACTGTTCTGAAACTCTCCCTTTTCTAGTAATTTCCCAATATCAGCTCCGTTTAAACCCCCTTACCCCTCCCTCCCCCCCTCCCCTTCCTACTATTCTCATCACCCCTCTCCTTCCCACTGCCAACCTATCCCCCCTTCCCCTCTCCTTCCCACTGCCAACCTATCCCCCTTCCCCTCCCTTCCCACTGCCAACCTATCCCCCTTCCCCTCCCTTCCCACAGCCAGCCTCCCCCCCCTAGCCTTCCCACTGTCAACAGCACCCCTTTGCCATCTTGCTCTTCCTGACTCCCATTAATCAGGGGGATGGGGGCGTCAATTTATCAAATAATAGAGGAGGGGGAGGAGGGAGCAATTAATTATGAGAGGATGGGGGAGGGGAAGAGGGAGGGGGGGCTGCCTATTCATCAGATACAGGTCTGCCTATTAATGAGTTCAACCTATGAGAGCGACAAGTGCTAACAGGCTTTCAGGCTTTACGCTCTAAGGACGGATGGCTCTAAGAAGGGGGAGGGAGGGAGGGAGGGAGGGAGGGAGGGAGGGAGAGGGGGAAAAGGGAAAGGGGAATTGAAGAGGAGGGGGGGTGGGAATGGGAAGGGTAGGGAAAGGGAAGGGGAAGGGGGAGGGGGAAAGGGGAAAGGGAAGAGAAATGGACTGGCTCCTTAATTTCGCAAAACGAAACATTCACGGAAGAGGGAGAGGGCAGGAGGAGGGGGGAAAAGTAAACGAGTGAACGAGAGAATTCAGGAGGAAGGGATGGATGGATGGAGGGAGGGTGGGAGGGAAAGAGGGAGAGAGAGAGAGAGGGGGAGAGAGAGAGAGAGAGAGAGAGAGAGAGAGAGAGAGAGAGGGGAAAAGAGAGAGAGAGAGAGAGACGAGAGAGAGAGAGAGAGAGAGAGAGAGAAGGAGAAGAGAGAGAGAAAGGGAGAGAGAAAAGAGAAAAAGAGAGAGGGAGGGGGGGGAGAGGGAGGGGGAGAGCGAGCGAGAGAGAGAGAGAGGGGGAGAAGAGAGAGAGAGAAGAGGAAAAGAGAGAGAGAGATAGAGAGAGAGAGAGGGGAGAGAGAGAGAGGAGAGATAGAGGGGAGAGAGAGAGAGGGAGATGAGAGAGGGGAGAGGTCGAGGGAGAGAGAGAGGAGAGTGAGAGGGGAAAGAGAGAGGAGAGAGAGAGAGAGGAGAGAGAGAGAGAGGGAGAGAGAAGAGAGGGGAATGAAGAGAGAGAGAGAGAAAAGAGAGAGAGAGGAGAGGAGAGGGGAGAGAGAGAGAGGAGAGAGAGGGGATGAGGAGAGAGAGAGAAGAGATGGAGAGAGAGAGAGAGGAAGCACAGGAGAAGAAAGGAAGGGTAGTTACTCCACGTGGCTGTAGTCATTAATTAGCGCAGAGAGAACCTTGCCAGCCGGTGCAGCTCCGAGATAAATTCTTAATTAATTAGATAATGATGTGATCATTAATCACCCTAGCTTCCTTTTTGAGACATCAGCTTTCGGGAGGCCTGAGCCATATCGACGACGGCGGTAATTGGGACGGCGCTCATAACGCTGCACGTGGGACGGAATAAACATGAGGACCGTAAAGCACACAAACATGTTGCAAAATTACACTCAAATAACACATCTATTCAATGAAATCAAAGCAAAAACCTCGCATAATCCTAGGCTTACCAATGAAAATATTTAGGCATTTGCCTAATGCACCAGCCGCCCACACAGACACACAGGCGACCCTCCCCACACAACTACAAACAAGCATACACATACGCACACGCACATGCACATGCACACGCACGTACGCACGTACGCATGCGCGCGCGCGCACAAACACAAACACAAACATAAACACACACACACACACACACATACAAGCACGCAACCACACAAGCACGTAACGCACGCACGCACGTACGTTCGAAGTCTAAGTGGCCGGGGAACACTCCCACGGCTGCCGCTACGGCCGGCGCGTGGACAAAGCTTTAATAAATGAAGACGCAGCTCCTCCTCCTCCTGTGCTACACCACTGCCTCTCGAACAGCCAGAAGGTCGGAGTGATATTTAGCAGGTCAGCAGGACGCAAGGGAACAGGCACTGCAGGGCGAAGGACAGCACCGGAGCCCTCAAACAAGGACACGGCACTCACGTATCCCAGCAGGCCAGCCTCACAAAAGAGGACACTTCCCCACCACCTGAATCCTCAGCAGACGAGGAGCGTGACAGCGGGGCTCGATGCGGGTCAGCGGTGCGATAACTGGAGCCAACTGCCCCAGCAGAAGGACAACACGACATTTAGCAGGAGAGCAGGACACTCAGCAGGCCAGCAGGTGCGTGGCGAGTGCAGACACATGAGAGGTAACCCGAGCCGGCATTAATAGCCCTAGGAGATAAGGGTTTGGCGGCTGGCGCGGGCGGCTTCCCGACGGCCGCGCCCGGGACAGTGCTGTGTGTTGTATCACCACGCCCACGCCGCCGCCCTCGTGCTCCGCCAAGCCACGCCCGCACGTCGCTCCACGTTAAGCCCACTTCGCACAGGCCACGTCGCAGCCGTGCACCCCGCCTCGACGCAGGACGGAGCGCACTCGTTAGCCTTCCTGATCAAGCCGCCCTCAACGCCCGCGATTCGACTCCTCTCGCCGGCACGCCCACGCCCGTCCATCGAAGGTCTATACCACACCCACGAACCAATTTGCCCACGGAAACAGCCAGCAGTTCCCCCAACATGCCCACGCTTGACACGCTGGGCCAAACACGGCTCCCTTCGCAGGCCCGGGTCGCGCTCGCCCTGCGCTGAGTGCGGCGGCCTTTACGTCCGCCGCGCGAACAGAATGGAAGGAAGGGCGAATAAAGAGTGTGAGGAGGAAGGCAAGGCAGAAATGGAACACGTGAGGAGAAAAGGGAAGGGATGAGATTAGACAAGTGGTGAGGGGAGAAGAGAAAAGAAGAGTAGAGAAGGGATTAGAGGGGAACAGACGAGAATAGAAAAAAATATAAGAAAATAGAAGAGGGGAAGAGAAAGGTAACTAAAAAAGAAGAAAAGAGAAAAGAGAGGAAGGGACGTGAAGGAAAAGGGTAGTCAGACTGACAAACACAGATTGAGAGAGAGAGAGAGAGAGGAGAGGAGAGAGAGAGAAGAGAGAGAGAGAGAGAGAGAGAGAGAGAGAGAGAGAGAGAGAGAGAGAGAGAGAGAGAGAGACAGAGAGACAGAGAGAAAGAGAGAAAGAGGGAGAGAGAAAGAGAGGGAGAGAGAAAGCGAGAGAGCATGAGAGGGAAAGAGGGAAAGAGAGGAGCTGACGGCCTTCCCCAATGAAAAAAGTCAAATCCAACACGACAATCGCAGAGCCGACAGCGCGTCCGGCAAGAGGAGGTGGAAGGGGGAGGGGGGAGGGGGACCACTGAATATAATGGAAAAAAAAGTAGGGAGGGGCACCTGCTTCACAACTATCTCACCCCTTCTCCCTCCCTCCCTCCTTCCTTCTTTCCCTCCCTCACTCCGTCTCCCCTTCCCCTACCTCGCCCCCTCCTCCGCCCATTAAAGGTAGCCAAGCTTATGAATGTTTGAGGCTGTAATAATAATCCCTCCCTCGCGCTCTCTGCCACCGCCGCTCGCCCCTCGCTCTTAATCAACGTTGCTGCGTCGCCAAACCTCTAATCATTTCCCCTTATTCTGCAATCCACCCTTCCTAATCCGGCAACCACACTGCCTCTAACCCCCCTACATGCCTCACTCCTCGCTTATTGAAAGAGATCCGGCCACGTGCCCCCTACCTTCCCTCTCTTTTTCTGTCTGTCTGTCCTTTCTCTCTCTCTCTCTCTCTCTCTCTCTCTCTCTCCCTCTCCCTCTCCCTCTCCCTCTCCCTCTCCCTCTCCCTCTCCCTCTCCCTCTCCCTCTCCCTCTCCCTCTCCCTCTCCCTCTCTCTCTCTCCTTCAGATCCCACTCCCATCCGCAACCTCTAAACCCCAAACAAATAGACATAAATCCCGCTTCGAAAAGTTGCCCCCCCTCTTGACCCCCACCCACTCCCCCCACCCCACACAAAAGATTTCAGCGACTGCATATTAAACCTTAAAGACAATTCCCGCGGCCGCTCCGCCCTCTCCTTAAACTCTTTAATCGGGCGTCCATCCCGATCCCCGCCCATCCAGCTCTCTCTCTCCCTCCCTCTCTCCCTCCCTCTCTCTCTCCCTCTCTCTCTCCCTCTCTTTCTCCCTCTTTCCCTCTCTTTCTCCCTCTTTCCCTCTCTTTCTCTCTCTCCCCCTCCCCCTTTCTCCCTCTCCCTCTCTCTCTCTCCCTCCCCCTCTCTCTCTCCCTCTCCCTCTCCCTCTCTCTCTCTCTCCCTCCCCCTTTCCCCCTCTCTCTCTCTCCCTCCCCCCCTTTCCCCCTCCCTCTCCCCTTCCCCCTCTCCCTCTGCAGATGTCCCACCTAATAGCTGATGAAACCCGACGCACGCCGGCGACCGCCTCCGCGTCCCTTCCCTCCCTGCCTTCGGGCGGCTGCAAGTCCCTGGCGCGGCGTTGCAACATTGAAGCGACGCGTGCAACAAGTGTACACAAGTGGCTCGCCCTGTGTGACCGCCGTCCCTCGTGCGCGATGCCGCAACGCCAACTACACGGGTCTTAAGCGAAAATCTGTATGCCTAGAAAACGAAACAATTAGAAAAAGTCGATAATGTATGCTGTTCCCTTTTTCTATTTACTCACTTGTCTGTTCTTTTTCTGTGTGTGTGTGTGTGTGTGTGTGTGTGTGTGTGTGTGTGTGTGTGTGTGTGTGTGTGTGTGTGTGTGTGTGTGTGTGTGTGTGTGTGTGTGTGTGTGTGTGTGTGTGTGTGTGTGTGTGTGTATGTGTGTGCGCGCGCGACGGACATTAAAAGAGGGAAACATACCCGTGAACGCCAGTATAACACGATACCCTTTACAAAGCGGGCCTTACATTCCCTACGTTCTGTCTCAAATCATGACCTCAGACGCACCGACGCAAAAAACACGGGGAGCAAGGGAGGAAGGAGAGGAGAGGGGGGGGGCAGGGGGAGGGTAGGGGGAGGGGCAGGGGAGTGGGAGGAAGGAAGGGGACAGATAGAGGGAGAGAGGGAGAGGGGTGGAGGGAAGAAGAGGGGGTGGGGGAGGGATGGATACAGAAAGAGAGAGGATGAGAGCGAGAACAAGAGGGAGGTGAGGGAAGGCAGCAAGGAAGGGAGGGAGGGAGAGAGAGAAGGAAAGAGGAGGGAGGGAGAGAGAGAGAGAGAGAGAGAGGGAGAGAGAGAGAGAGAGAGAGAGAGAGAGAGAGAGAGAGAGAGAGAGAGAGAGAGAAAGAAAGGAAAGAAAAAGAGAGAGGAAAAAAGAGGAAAAAAAGAGAAAGAGAGAGGAAAGAAAGAGAACAACAAGAAAAAGAGAGAGGGAGAGAGAGAGGGAGGGAGGGAGAGAGATGAAAGAAAAAGAGAAAGAGAGGAAAGAAGAAAAGAGAGAGAGGAAAGAAAGAGAGAGAAAGAGAGATAGAGACAGTTAAAGAAGCGTACAGTGTTTAGCATTCCTTGCCCAGTCAACACAATCTCGGGCAAAGCTGCAGGATCGAGAGCTATTCCGGCGACGCGACACTTCTCATGAGCGAAGATTTACAGCATTCCCCCGCGGCGTGGAGATCACCCCTCCCCCCTTCCTCTCTCTCTCTCTCTCAATCTCTCTCTCTTTCTCTCTCTTTTTCTTTCTCTCTCTCTCTCTCTCTCTCTCTCTCTCTCTCTCTCTCTCTCTCTCTCTCTCTCTCTCCTCTCTCTCTCTCTCTCTCTCTCTCTCTCGTATTCGCACTCGCGGCGTCATTTCCGATATCTTGACTGGCTTATCAGACGACCTCCATGCGGCGGCGATAGTCAAGGCAAGCCACGGCGATAACCACTTCGGCGATAACCACTAGAGTTTGAATGGCGATCGGAAATAGCGATATCCAGTGCACTGTTTCCTGGTAATTAAAACAAAGCGTCGTGATGCAAGGACAGAAAATACCTATAACAACGAATGCGCTGAAAGCAATGCGAAATGGAAAAGAGAAAAAGAGAAAGAGGAAAAAAAAGAGGTAGAGAGATAGAGATAGAGAGATAGATAGATAGAGATATAGAGAGAGAGAAACACAGCAATCCGGAAATGAACACTCGTCCATCGCATCACGCAAAACGTCTCATCCATTCAGCCAAACGCTGGAAAACCAGAATCAACGCTTTTTCACCAACTTAAAAAAAAAAAAAATCCACTGCCTACGGAATCGAGACCAAACAATCAAACCTGAGAGGCTTAATACGGAAGAGAAAAAAATACCGAACCGATACCGATATTCCGGTAATCGGTTCGAACGCCGAGTAAAAATCAATGGAGACGGAAGGCCCGAGGAACGTTGCGAGGCCTCCGCAGCAGCCAATCGATGCACATTTCTTCTTAAAAAAAATACTGCAATAAAATTACTTCTCTTGCTCTCATAAAGAAAACCAATAATCAAATAATGCACATTAACGAAGATAATACAAACCCAATCTTTAATTACATTTCAATGAGCGTGCCACAGCCCCACCCCCACCCCCACCTCCACACAAACAAACAAACAAACAAATAAACAATATCTATAACCCTCTTATCTGAAAATCGGCTCCGCTTCCCGTGCCCATCCTCGCCTCCCTCCCT
>NC_051423.1:32964663-32969663 GCF_015228065.2 Penaeus monodon | reverse complement strand
TAGAGCGAGAAATAAATAAAGAAATAAATAGAGAAACAGAGGGGCTGCGACAAGAGAAAGAGCGAACAGGAGCCACCAAGGGCCACGTGGGTCTCGACGCCCTCGCCCTCGACCCACCCGGCCCTCAGTGCCGTGTCGGAGTGCCATTCTCGGGCCTAAGTAGGCGAAGCAGGTGGCACTGTTCCATCATCTTTCACCATAACAGAATAAAGTTATTGGGCCGTTTCCGAGCGTACGGATGGCCGGTTCTACCCAAGCACCTACTTCATCTACCTCACAAAGGGAAATATTCACACGGGCGCCCTTCCGACACCACGCGCACGCAGACGGGACAGACGCCGCATTCCGCACAAAGCAATCAATCCACAGGCAACGAGAGGACCGCCATTAGTGCTCGCCATCGCCAAGGCACACGTGCATAAAACAATAAACAATAAACAATAAAACAAAATAAATAAATAATAATTAATGACCGGCATAAAAAAACGCACAAAAACACTTTTCACAAATCAATGCGCCAACATCACAGACATGTTTGGATTTCCAGCAATGCAGCTGTTGCAATGGATTAATTGGTTGCATAATTTGTGCAATTCGCCGCCGTTAATTGGCTTCCATTAGGGAAAATACCTGCCAAGAGGGACAGACAAATACACGAGTCTCTCTTTTATTTCTGTACTTTCCCTTGTTATTGTTCCTCTTTTATTTTCCATTTTATTTTTGTACTCACCCTTGTTGTTATGCTTGCTTTATTTTTTACTGCATTTATCTATTTACTTCCACACAAAGGCGTTCTGGTCCAACCCTTTAGCATGTGTATAGTATATAATCTGTTGCGATGGGAGCGGTTACAGGAGCGTGTTCTGTTAGGAACGTTTGGGGGGCGGAGGGCGGAGGGCGGAGGGCGGAGGGCGGAGGGCGGAGGGCGGGGGGCGGGGGGCGGAGGGCGGAGGGCAGAGGGGAATGGGCAGAGGGGAGAGTGGAGAGGGGAGAGGGGAGAGGGGCGAGCGGCGAGGGCAAAGGGGAGAGGGAAGGGGGGAAAGAGAGAGATAAACAAATAAATGGGCAGATTAATGGTCATCCAGTTAAAAGTTGAGAAAGATGGAGACACTGGGAGAGAGGGAGAGAGAGAAGGACGGGGAAAGGGCAAGGGCAATAGGGAGGGAAATGAAAGGGGAGAGGACTTAGGACTGAGGATAGAGAAGGGAGGGTGCGAGGGGGAAGGGGGGAGAGGGAGTGCGGTGAAATGAGATGAACACAATAAGAGAGAGAGGGAAGAAGTAGACAGATATACAGATGGAGATAGATAGATAGATAGATAGATAGATAGATAGATAGATAGATAGACAGACAGATAGATAAATAGATAGACAGATAGATAGAGAGACTCAAAAAGAGAAAAAGAGAGAGAGAGAGAGAGAGAGAGAGAGAGAGAGAGAGAGAGAGAGAGAGAGAGAGAGAGAGAGAGAGAGAGAGAGAGAGAGAGAGAGAGAGAAAGGAAAACCAAGAGAAGGCTAAGAAGAGCAGGGAAGAGCAAGAGAGGGCAGACAAGCGCAAGGGCGACCGAAGGAGGGGAAACGCACACCAGTTGCACGTGTTGCAGCGCCAATCGCCGAGGTTAGCGCCACAATGAGGGCTCGCAAAAGGGTCAATCAGGCGGCCGCGCCACCGCACTGTCGCTGCTTAGGGGCAAGGGAGGGACAGGCGGAGAGGGAGGTTAGAGGGAAGGGCGAGAGAGAAGGAAGGGGAGGGAAGGGAAAGCTGGGAGGGAGAGAGAAGGGGGAGGGAAGGCAAGGTTGGGAGGGGTTGGGAGAAACGGGGAGGAGAGGGAGGGGTGGGGAGGGGAGGGGAGGGGAGGGGATGAGGGAAAATAGAGAGAAGATTAAGGGAGAATGGGAGAAGGAGACGGAGTAGTGGAGAGGGAGAGGGGGAGGGAGAAAGGGAGAGTAGGAGACATGGAGATGAAGGGAGAGGAAAGGGGAGATGGAGAGAGGGAGAGCTAGAAGTACTGGAGAGGAAGAGAGAGAACAGAAAGAGGAGAGAGAGAGAGAGAGAGAGAGAGAGAGAGAGAGAGAGAGAGAGAGAGAGAGAGAGAGAGAGAGAGAGAGAGTTTATTCACCAACCTTCCCAAACCCCAAATTACAGCCGCATATACGACGAAATACCTTCCATCTCACTCCTCCTCCCCTGTCCTTCTCCTCTACCTCCCCTCCTCCTTCCCCTTTCCCTTCCCTCTACTCCTTTCCCCTCCCTTTCTCTCTCTCCTATTCCCCCTTCATCTATCTATCTATCTATCTATCTCTCTCTCCTCCTCCTCCCTATCTTTCTCTCCTCCTCCCCTTCCCTCTCTCTCTCTCTCCTCCTTCCCCTCCCTCTCTCTCTCCTCTCCTCCCCTCCCTTCTCTCTCTCCCCTCCTTCCCCTTCCTTTCTCCTCCCTCTCTCTCTCTTTCTCCTCCTTTCCCCACCCTCTCTCTCTCCCTTCCTTTCCCCTTCCTCCTTCTCTCCTCCTTTCCCTCCCTCCCACTCTCCTCCTCCCCCTCCCCTACCCCCTTACCCCGAGCCATCTATCTCCCGTCAACAAGTAGTTTTGTGAGCTTTGGGGATTAAGGGAAACTAATGTCGACTACTTTGATTCGAATCTACGGACTAAATATCTGAAGTCTTTGGGTTCTGTCATTCAAGGGAAAGAACAGGAAAATAAGGCAAGTCTGGGAATCTCTCCTATACACAGACCCTCCCTCCCCCCACCTCACTCACTCACTCACTCACACGCACACGCACACACCACACACACACACACACACACACACACACACACACACACACACACACACACACACACACACACACACACACACACACACACACACACACACACACGCACACACATAAAAAAAAACTATTATTATTAACCACTATTACTATTCTCATTATCTTTACTATCATGACTATTACTATTATTATCATCATCATTATTATCATTATCATTATTATCAATTCATCTAATTAAACCATAAGATTAAATAAACATACGAAAATAGAAATGACAATAATAAATCTATCAATAAAATTACCGAAACGACCCAACTTAACTTAAACTTAAACAAAGCGTCGGGAAGCCTCGGTGATGCGGCAGACAGGAGCCCCGACGCACGCGCGTGTGGTCCAGATCCCGGGATGCCGAGTATGCCAGTAAGGACACGCAAGCATACCCCAGCCGTGATACCACGTCTGCACATACCCCGCCATTAAGCGCGCATACTCGCATACCAGGCTATTTGCGTGCGGTGAGCGTTAACTACTATTCTCGAACGTTCCCCTACCCAGGTGGCGGGAAGTCCTCCTCCTATCCCCTTACCCCTATCCCCCTCCCTCCCAACACCCCCGCCCCCACGCCCACGTGAAATCACCTCTCCCTCGCGCGCCCGGACAGCTGTCTCGATCTTAATTACAAGATATCGGCTGTTCTCCCAGCCCCTCTGCCTCCTTCCCCCCTCCTCTCCCAGCACCCCCTCCCCTTCGTTAATTGTAGCTCTCCCTTTCACTCCCCGGCGAGTCCCGCAGGACCTAATTACTGCTGGGCTAATGCATAATTAAGGACGTAATTCTTGACTCCCACACCTTCGGCCGCTCTCGTTAACTCGAGACGCCGCCCACCACGCCAGAATCTCGGCCGCCCAGCGCCTCGCTCTCACGGCCTGTCCACCTGACTCTGCCCACCGGCTTGTTCCCTGGTACTTGTCTGTCTGTCTGCCTGTCTTCTGCCTGCATACCCGCCTACCTGCATACCCAACCCCCTGCCTGCATACCCGCCTGCTTGCCTGTCTGTCTGTCTGTCAATCTTATCTGGCCATCCTTGGTTCTGCTTGTACGCCTACGACCTAGCCAGCTAACCAGACGAGTCTGCCAACTCGCGTGTTTAGTTATCCACATCTGTGCTTGTCAGTGCTTGAACAATCAAGTGCTGTTCGTGCTTGCATTGCTACCGCGCTTGTCAACAAACCACTTAAGATGCGCTTGCAACACTCGCCAAACTCTCTCCCCACCGAGGCCTTCGCTGGCTTTGGGCCTTTAGGACAGCATATATATATATATATATATATATATATATATATATATATATATATATATATATATATATATATATATATATATATATATATATATATATATATATATATATATATACACACACACACATACACCACACGACTACACGCGTGGCCCGCTCGGAAACAGGTGCACACATGGCCCTTTCTACAACACAAAAAGCACCTTTTCTAAAAGTAAATACATACCACATCTTTCTTCCTTTTCTCCGAGAAAGTCATAAAAAGGGGGGAGTCGGAGAGAGAGAGGGGGGGAAGGGGGGTAGGGAGGGAGGGAGGGAGGGAGGGGGAGGGAGGGAGGGAGAGAGAGAGAGAGAGAGAGAGAGAGAGGGAGAGAGAGAGAGAGAGAGAGAGAGAGGAGAGAGGAGAGAGGGGGGGAGGGAGGAGATAGAGAGGGAGAGAGAGAGGGGGAGAGAGGGGGGGGGGGGGGGAGAAAAGAGAAAGAAAGAAAGAGAGAGAAGAGGGCGAGGAAAAGAAAACCGTGACCTCCACACAACATTCATCTCAATAATTTACACTCCATCAGCTTCTCAGCTCGCCCTTCCCGTCCTACCCCCACCTTACCCCCTCCCCCACCCCTAAGCTCTACACAGGAAGCCCTCACGCCCCCCTCCCCCCGCCCCTCCTCCGCCCTCGCGCTA
Source organism: Penaeus monodon (assembly GCF_015228065.2). Lineage (NCBI taxonomy): Eukaryota > Metazoa > Arthropoda > Malacostraca > Decapoda > Penaeidae > Penaeus > Penaeus monodon. The sequence goes on along the minus strand of NC_051423.1, from coordinate 32,964,913 downwards.
ATTAAGTGGTCGAGCTGAAGGAAAGGGCATCAAGTGGCGCGGCTCTCAGGATGGCCAAACGGGGCGCCCCTTTTTGGCGTCTCAGGTAGAGAGGCCACGCCCCCTTCCCCTCCCCCCTCTTCGCCTTCCCCTCCCTCGCTTCCGACTTTTTTCTTCCTCCTCCCCTCTTTCGTCTCTCCCCTTTGCCCTCCTTCTCTTCCTCCCCTTTTCCCCCAGCTCCTCTCCTCCTCCTCCTCCTCCTCCTCCTCCA
>NC_051423.1:32949663-32957163 GCF_015228065.2 Penaeus monodon | reverse complement strand
GGGAGGGATGGAGGGGGGAGCGGGAGGGGGAGCAGGAGGGGGAGCGGGAGGGGGAGCAGGAGAGGGGGAGGGGGAGGGGAGCGGAGGGGAGGGGAACGGGAGGGAGGGAGGGAGGGAGGGAGGGAGGGAGGGAGGGATGGGGGGGTGGTGGGGGGGGGTATGGAGGTAGAGAGAGAGAGTCGAGGGTGAGGTTTTCAAGAGCGAGCGATAAGTTCCTAAGGAATTCGAAGTGGAATTACGACCCCCCCCCCCCCGCCCTCGCCTTCCATCCGTCATCCACAAGCAGGACCGACACGCGGTGACGTCAATTCGCTCTGGGTCTGCCTAACTGACTGATGAACGACTGACTGACTGTCTATGTTTACATTGTATATGAAAATATTCTTCAAAATCCAAAACCAATCTGTCTCTTCGTCTTCTATCTTCCCTTTCTTTCCTCATCCCTCACTCCCCTCCCTTCCTCTTTCCTCCCTCCTCCCTCACTCTCTCCCTTCCTCTCTCCCTTCCTCTTCCCTTCCCTCTCCCTCCTCTCTCCCTTCCCTCTCCCTCACTCCTCTCCCTTCCCTCTCCCTCAACTCTCTCCCTTCCCCTCGCCCTCACTCTCCTCATCTCTCCCTTCCCTCTCCCTCATTCTCCCTTCCCTCTCTCCCTTCTCTTTTCCCTCAATCTCTTTTCCCTCACCTCTCTCCCTTCCTCCTTCCCTTTCCCTCATCCCTCACTCTCTCCCTTCCCCTTTCCCTTGGTCTCTCCTCCCTCACTTCCTCTCGAAGGCTCTCTCCTTCCTCCTTCCTCATTCCTCCTTCTCTTTTCTCTTTTTCTCTTTTCCCTCTCCTCATTTCTCCTTCCTCCTTTCTCCCTGCACTCTCGTCCTTCCTCCTTCCCTTCCCTCTCACTCACTCTCTCCCTTCCTCTTTCCCTTCCCTCTTCCTTCCTCCTTCCCTTCCCTCTCACTCACTCTCTCCCTTCCTCCTTCCCTTTTCCTCTCCCTCACTCTCTCCCTTCCTCCTTCCCTTCCTCTTCCTACACTCACATCTCCCTTCCATCTTCTCCCTTCCCTCTCCCGTCCCTCCTTCCCTTCCCGCTCACCTCACAGTCTCCGCCCTTCCTCCTCCTTCCCTTCCCTCTTCCTCACTCCTCTCTTCCCTTCCCTCCCTCCTCCTTCCTTCCCTCTCACCACTCACTCTCTCCCTTCCTCCTTTCCCTTCCCTCTCACATCACATCTCGTCCCCTTCCTCCTTCCCTTCCCTCTTCCTCACTCTCTCTCTTCCTCCTTCCCTCCCTTACTTTCCTTCTCCCAATTAACGCAACCTCGCCCTTTTCCTGCCCACCGGGACTCCGCATTGAACCCCAGTGCCATGTTACTCAGCTGTTTCCAAGATGGAGGCTCCTCTGAACTCAGGCGTAATCTACTTAACCCTTCTAAATTTACTAAGAGCTTGTTAGGGCGTGCTTGCAGAGGCCTTTGCCCCAGTACCTTTTCAAGACTAAGGCAATATAACCGTAAGTACAATATAAAAAGGTTGCATGGCAAGGGTCGTAAGAGACGGCAACTGCCTCGGCATGACAAGGAGTCTCATTAGGCGTTTATGGGTGGAAAAAGCCCTAAACAAAGCGCAGCATGGCTTTACGAAGAACAGCATAATTCGTCTAATTATATATCTACGTATTTCTTTGACTATTTGCAAATGCTTGCTTGTTCGTTACAACTATGCTTATCAACAGGTATAACATGTGTATGTTATTATCAATGTATACATGACCACGCATGCCATCTTCTTCTTTTAACGTTCATTAATGCATAGGTACGCATGCCATACCTATGCATTAATGAACGTAATGTAATATGCATGTGAGCCCTTAGGGCTATGGGCATGGGTATAGGTATGGGTATGGCTATGGGTATAAGCATGCGAGTACCAATACCCTTCTATCTGTGTATAGTCGTACAACCCTTCTGATAAAATGCCGTCATTCGGTTCAAACTTCCCCGCGAACGGTCTCCTGCGCCCACTTCTCAGATGGTTGCACGCCCCGGGGCACGCCCTTCGCAGTAATGTCATACAGAGGAGGGAGGGGGGAGGGGGGAAGAGGAGAGGGGAAAGAGAGGAGAGGGGGACGGGAGGAAGGAGAGGGGGACGGGAGGAAGGAGAGAGGGAAGGGAGGAAGGACAGGGGGAGAAGGGAAGGAGCGGAGGGAGGAAGGAGAGGGGGGAAGGTGGAAGGGGAGGGGATGGGTATGGGCGATGGAGGGAAGATAAGGAAACAGGAGATATAGAAAGAGAAAGTGAGAGGCAGGATGAAAAAGGGGAACACAGGGATAAAGGGATTAAGAAAAGAGGAGGAAGGAGGAGGGGAGGGGGAGTAAGGTAAGTGGAGAAGGGGAGGGGAGGTGAAAGCAGGGAGCAAGCAGGAAGGAAGGCAGTGGAGAGGGAGAAAGGCAAGACGATGGGTCCAAGAGGATCAAGCAGGGGAGGAAAGGGGAGCGGGATGAAAGGGGAAATGCGGAGAGGGAGAGGGTCGCGGGGAAGGGGTTGGGGAGGGGCCTGTCGCTGCAATAATCCTTTGGTGCACGAAGGATGCATCAAAGCCACTCCTGCTTCAAACGAACCACCTTCCTGGCGCTCCCAGGCGACGCAAAGGCAACAGCTCCCGAAAGCAAGCAAGAAGCAGGAATCACTCTATTCCTAGTCATAGAGCACTAGAAAAAAATGACCACGTGACCTTCTGACAAGCCTCAAGTTCACACTAAACCTCAAGTTAGCTCTCGAGGATGGCCCTTCAAGGATTACATGCCGAGGGCGGACGTGTCACTAGGACTTAGGCGCGAATCCTCTACACGGATTAGGGCCAGCTTAGGAACATAACAATGAGCCGAACTTCGCTCCAAGTTGACCTCGGAAACACGAGATTACGGATGTCTGCCTAACCACGCCCTCGAGCGGCGTTTCCAGACGAAAAGGTGAAACGCAAATAATCAACGACGAGATAAGAGACAGGCATTTCCCACTGTGTTTCGGGGAAGAAAAGACGTCAGGAATCCGCCAAGAACAACAACGGGTCCTCCCAACACCCTGTGCGTTTAGGCGCTGGGACACTGCTAACCAACAAACTAACGAAAACACTACTGCTTGCTTAAGATTGCAACTCCTCCTCCCTCTCCCACAGCACCAACAACCCACAATTTTACTGACGTCTCTTAATACTTCCACCAACCACCGTCAACCTACAGCAAACCAAGACAAATAATAACGAACTAAAAAAAAAAAAAAAAAAAAAATCGAATCCCAACCAGTGAACAAGCCAACGAAAACCACAAAATAAATACCAAGACCACACATGAACGAGATTTTTTTTTTTTTTTTTTTTTTTTTTTTTTTTTTTTTTTTTTTTTTTTTTTTTTATTTACAGAAGCACCAGAAGTGATCAGCCGAAGTTAGAAAGAGGCTCGTAACTTCCCCTCAGTTTCCCTCCGAAATGCTACGAGCCGACGAGGGGCCGACTCCTTCCCTCCACGAAGCCTGACAACCGGTTCCCCTCAAGTCCCCTTCCGGATTAGCGAACAGAAAATCTGTTTCGGAACAAAGACTAAAATCTACGTTAACTTCATGGTAAAAATTATGGTAATAAGTTTTTTGTTAATATGACACTGCGCAAGTTATTCTTTTCAATTTACATATCAAGAATAATAATAATGATGAATGAACACAGAAAAGGAAAAACACAACTGAAATGTGAAATAGTAATAATAAAAACTCCGAAAATAATAATGATAACAATAATAATAACAATAATAATAATAATAATAATAATAATAATAATAACAATAATAATAATAATAATAATAATAATAATAATAATAATAACGTGCAACTCGAAAATAACAACCATAATTACCAGCGAAAAATAAAAAATCAGGCACTGAAGGACAAAGGGAAAATCTGCGTGCGTGTCTGCGAGCGTGGTGGAAAGTCTATTAACGGACAGGTTGGAGGATGAAGGGAGAGGGAAAAAGGAGAGAATGAGAGAAAAGGTTAGGGAGGGAAATTGGGTGACACACAGCAGCAGAGGCTAATAAAGAGGGAGTGAGGGGGATGAGGAAGGCAGGGAGGGAGGAAGGAAGAAGAGGAAGATGGAGAGACTGGGAGGTAGGAAAAAAGGATGGGAAGGGGAGAAGGAGGGAGACGGAAGACGGAGACAGAATCGGAGAAACAGAAAGAGGATGAAGAGAAGGAGATGAAGAAAATAAAATAAAAAAACTGAGAAAGAGAAAGAGAAAAATAGTGAAAAGAGAAGAGAGCGGCCGCCTATATCCCGCGCCTGTCCACCTGTCCGTCGGCACCTGACTTCCGGCAGCGTCTCGGGCGAAGCGCTCCCGGCCGGCCGCTCCGAGACGCCAGCCTCGTTTAGCAAATGGCAGCTGTTTTGCCACGCATTAAAAAACCCTTTCTTTTCTTTTATGCGTCGCAGCATAATAGGATCCATTAAGTAACAATAGGGTTATTGCTCCAACACAACAGCGAACCGTTAAAACCCGGCTACGGCACAATGCGAACCGCCCGAGGCACGGCACGGAGGCTGCACAGCAATATTAATAGTGCAAGGCGACTAATCACCCGAGATAAGCGCACGAACTAAGGTAAACAAAGCGCACACAGGGAACTATGGCAACGATGATGATGCTCATGTTGATGGAGATAATAATAACAGTAAGAGTAGCAGTAACAAGAATAAAGGTGGCGGTAATAATTTTAAAAACAGTTATAATGATAACCATAATAATGATAAAATAACTTTTGACTTTGACAATTTTATTAAGACAAAAGAGAGAGAGAGCGAGAGAGAGAGAGAGAGAGAGAGAGAGAGAAAGAAGGAGAGAGAGAGAGAAAGGAAAAGAGGAGAGAGAGAGAGAAAAAAGAGAAGGGGAGAGAGAGAAAAAAAAGAAAAGAGAGAGAGAGAGAGAGAGAGAGAGAGAGAGAGAGAGAGAGAGAGAGAGAGAGAGACGAAGAATCAAACGAGAAAAAGACATAAAACAAGAAAACGAGAGAAGAAAAACTAAGAGCGCTAGAAAGGAAGAGAAGCGACGGGGCGAACCGGGGGCGGGGCCGAACCGTCGTGAACCAGCCGGAGCCTCAGCGTCAGGCGAAGGAACCGATAAAGCGCGGCGAATGTGCGGGAGCCGACGGAGGGACCGGAGCCCTAATTAGCGGAGCGGAGGGACGGAAGTGAGGGCGATAAGGACAGGGGGAATGAGGGGGGTGTAATAGGAGTGGAGGAGGAGGAGGAGGAGGAGGAGGAGGAGGAGGAGGAGGAGGAGGAGGAGGAGGAGGAGGAGGAGGAGAGAGGAGGAGGAGGAGGGGGGAGGTGGACGAGGGGGGAGGTGGAGGTGGAGGTGGAGGAGGGGGGAGGTGGAGGTGGAGGTGGAGGAGGGGGAGGGGGAGGAGGAAAAAAAATCATAATGATGATGATGATGATGATCTGAAGAATAACAAAAAGAGGAGAAAGAGGAGGAGGAGGAGGAGGAGGAGGAGGAGGAGGAGGAGGAGGAGGAGAAGGAGGAGGAGGAGAAGGAGGAGGCGGAGGAGGAGGAGAAGAAGAAGAAGAAAAGAATGACGAAAGAAGACGAAGACGAAGAAGAAGAAGAAGAAGAAGAAGAAGAAGAAGAAGTAGAAGAAGAAGAAGAAGAAGAAGAAGAAGAAGAAGAAGAGATGAAATCAGATAGAAAATAACAAGGTAAAAAGGAAAAAGAGCGACGGAAGAATGATACACGACATGAGAGGCATCGCAAAATCATAACATGATGACTATAACGACGCCAACACTGAAGACGATGCTGGAACCGCTGCCGACTGACCGACGGAGAGTATCAGCAACAGCAAGTCAACGCTGACAGCACCACCGACAGCCTCCGCGCCACGCAACCGACAGCCTCCGCGCCACGCAACCGACAGCCTCCGCGCGCCTCCAAATGAAACTCCCATCGCCCCAAAAAGCCCCGGATAAATATGATTTGGCGGAGGACACTCCCACTTTCTCCGACGGGGAGCTCTCTCTCCCGCAAGAATCCTCCTTCCGCCATGCTTGTCCTCTTCCGGCTTGGCGACTTCGTATTCCTCTTCCTCCTTCCTCTTGCTCTTCTTCTTTTTCCTCTTTCTCTCACTCTTCCTTTTCCCTTTTCTCTTCTGTTTCCTCTTCCTCCTCCCTTTCCCTTTTCACTTCCTTTTCCTCTTCCTCCCCCTATTTCTCCTCCTCTACTTTTCCTCTTTTCCTTTTTCTTTTTTTTCTTCTTTCTCTTTCTCTTCTTCTTCTTCTTCTTCTTCTTCTTCTTCTTCTTCTTCTTCTTCTTCTTCTTCTTCTTCTTCTTCTTCTTCTTCTTCTCTTCCCTTTCTCCCTTTTTTTCTTTTGGGCCTCAAGTATAAACGAAAAAGAAGGAAAAAGGAAGTGAGTGGAAGAAATCGAGGGGCAGGAAGAGGGGGTGGGGGAAGGAGGGAGCGAGGGAGGTAGGAGAGAGGGAGAGAGGGAGGAGAGGGAGAGAGGTAGGAGAGGGAGAGAGGGAGGGGAGAAACGGAGGGGAGAGAGGGAGGGGGGGGGGGAGAGAGAGAGAGAGAGAGAGAGAGAGAGAGAGAGAGAGAGAGAGAGAGAGAGAGAGAGAGAGAGAGAGAGAGAGAGAGAGAGAGAGAGAGAGAGAGAGAGAGAGAGAGAGAGAGAGAGAGAGAGAGAGAGAGAGAGAGAGCGTTAATTTAGCATACAGACCACGCTTTCCAAGCAACCCTTGCTTTCCCCGCCGCCCACCCAACGCCCTTTTCACAACCCATTACTCCTACCATCACGCCCATTCTTGCTTCCTGTCCCTCTCCTCTCCCCTCCCCGACTCCCCACGTCTTCTGCCACCAAAATAAACTTCCACAATATGCAGAGTTGCGTGCTGTTTGTCCTCCTGTCCGTCCCGTTTCCTGTCTGTGCCTGTCGCTCTCCATCACTGTTTCTTCTTCTTCTTCTTCTTCTTCTTCTTCTTCTTCTTCTTCTTCTTCTTCTTCTTCTTCTTCTTCTTCTTCTTCTTCTCTTTTTCTTTTTCTTTTTCTTTTTCTCTTTCTTTTTCTTCTTCTTCTTCTTCTTCTTCCTCCTCTTCCTTGTCTTCTTCTTCTTTTTCTTTTTCTCTCTTCCTTTTCCTCTTCCTCCCCCTATTTCTCCTCCTCTCCCCACTTTTCCTCCTCTTCCTGTTCCCGTCTGCCAGTGTTTTAATTCTCCTAATTATCACATTTGCTCAACATATCATATCCATAAAGCTATCAGTATCGACAAGATTATAAAGTGAATAAATTACCAGCCACGCATGACAAAAATAAATAAATAAATGTATGATACAGATAATATTGCTACAACTACCATTCTTACAGTCATTACCGTTTCACAGCCTTTTTTGCCTTTTCTCTGCCTCTCTCTTCCCCCCTCCTCCTCCTCTACCACCCTTCTTCTAAGCTCTTCTTCCTCTTCCTCCTCCCTC
>NC_051423.1:32939663-32947163 GCF_015228065.2 Penaeus monodon | reverse complement strand
ATTACGCAATTAAAAATAGATTTGTAATCATTTCCCCCTACCTCTGCTATACGAAAGGCAGGGTGCCATTCAGGGGGAAGTGCCAAGCATCTTGAACTGGCACTCCTTGCCCATAAAGGTAGCTATGCTTTGTGTCATTCAGGCGATAATTGGCACCTGTACGAGAGGCAATGCCTTCTGTCATCCGAAGCAGTCTGGGTCCTGCCTTCGACATAATATTTCCCTCCCCCTCCCCCACCTTTTTCTATTTTCTTTGTAATTTTTTCCTTGTTTTTCTTTTCATCTAACTTCTTCCCCACCCTCCTCCTCCTCCTCTACTTTCCCCAACCCCCTACTCCTCTTCCTCCCCTTCTCCTCTCCTGCGCCATTCCTTCCTCCAATCTCCCTCCCCCTGAGGACGATCCCCATAAATCCTACCCTCGCCAAAGCTCTTTCGCAGAGAACGATCGTCCTTGTACCAATAACAGCCACTCGTTTTCGTCACCTGACAGAGAATTACGAAGCCACATCTACAGTAATTCTGAAGCCCCTTTGCACAGAGACAAGTGCCTCTCATTTCCTGCGACTGGCACTGTAAGAAAGTGAATTAATTAAAAGTAGCAATTCCCAGGACTCACTGCCCGGGGCGCTGACTGGGCATAAGACCTATCGCGATCCCGCCCATCGCCGCCAAATGCGTCAGCCGGTGCCTCCGCCGAGCGCTCTGGCCATGGAAGAAGAACAGCCATCTATGAATCAGTGTTGCCCGGCAATGAATGCCATTGCTAGCTAACCTCCCGGGTTAATGCGGCGCCATCAGGCACTGACTCCCTGGAAATGGGCCCGCGCGCCCGAGGGGAAGCCAGTTTCCTCTCGTGTCGCATTCACCATCATTCAGAGGGGGGGGGGGGTTACAACGAGCCATCGTGAAGTAATACAAATATAAAACTTGGCAAATTTCAGTTCAGGCCGATAGAAAAGTAACAACAAAACAGATAAACAAAAACAAAATACGACGCCACAAAACACCGAGGTGAAGCCTGGCTTTCTAAGCTAAGTTTCGAAGTGCCAATAAAAGCAACAGCCACCAGGCTAGTGGCACCATTAAACAATTCGAATACGGCGCACTTTCGAGAATGGAGTTTGAGCCATTAAGGGAAGCATCATGGAGCGATGCCGCCTACGAGAGGCTGTCAATAAGAGCTGGCACTATCATGTAACAGGGGTGGGGGGCGACGCGCCGCAGTACATTCGCGCAGAGCCAATGGCACATATTACCAGGCATTCCGGGAGTCTTCCCTCGACACAATACGATACGGCGCCGCTAGGCACCTTTGTCATTCTGTCCTGATGGAATGGGCCTGATGCCTTTGCTGCGCAGGGAGGGAAAGAACGAACGAGAGAAAAAATGGCGCGGGCACCAGGTCTCCTCAATAGGAAGTTCAGCCTAAACACACCGTGTATACTCGTACACTTCCAAACTATTTTCGAAGCAGATACCAGTGACGCAAACATTACCTCAAGACAGGATCCGAAGTGATCGTCCCAGCACGCCACAGAAATTCCTTGGAAATTACCTTTCAAAAAAGGTTCCCTCCTGCTCGTAGTGGCGATTCGCTCCCCCCCGGACCCACCCCGGGCGATCTCCCATGCCACGCCTCAAGGCCCGGAAGCGAGGCCCTCCAAGGACAGGCGAGAGCCCGCCGAAACGACCGCCCACGCCGCAAGGATCTCAATGATGCAATTCTAACCTTCCAATCATGGTTCACTCCTCGCGGGAAAACGACTCATCACGTCAATAAAACGTTTCCTCGAGTCATCGTCAGGCAGTTCGAAGCGCGCCTCGGCCACGCAAGTGCGATGGCGGGGGCGCGAATGACCGCCAGAAGCAATCATCCTACACAAAGGCATACTTTGGGTGTTGATAAGAACACTTGAGTAGTATAGGTAATATGTAATTTAATGGAATGGTAAAAAAAAAAAAAAAAAAAAAAAAAAAAAAAAAAAAAAATATATATATATATATATATATATATATATATATATATATATATATATATATATATATATATATATATATATATATATATATATATATATATATATATAAATGATAAAAAGCCACTGTCTATACAAATGATAATACATAACCATATGATTTAATACCAAACATGGAAATACAGCACTTGCAACTGAGGTCGAAGACTAGAAGGACCATTTCTCTCCTTTGTAAACAGTGCCATCCTTATACCCTCCACAATTCAAGAGAAAAGGCAAAAGCGAAGGAAAAGAAAACAAGAGAAAGGAAAATGAAGAAGTTAATTTCACACACCACCGAACCTTCAAATTTCGACACAAACCTGATATTACAGCCCTGGAGAGCGGGGCGAGGCAGACGCCCCCCCCCCCACCCGCCTCTTTTCCCTCTCCTTATTTTCGATTCATCGCCCTTCTGGCGTCCCCACTCCTTTTCTCTTCCCTTTCCCCTCCTCCCTATCTTCTCTTCCTTCCCTTTCCATTCCTCCCCTCCCTTGCCTTCCCACTCGCTTTCCCCTCGCTTTCCAACCCCCTTTCCCCTCCTTTCCCCCTTCCCTCCCTCCCCCTTCTCTTCCTCCCAGTGCCAGGCAGAAACCGGTGCCGTACAGCAGATATGCAAATACCATCACACACGAGGATTAAACTGTCATCTGTAAGGGTAAACGAGCCGTTAAGTCCCCCCCCCCCTCCAACCCCCTCCAGGTGACATACACGCCGGGACGCCGTTCAGATGTTTAGCTGCAGTTTTTAGTTTTTTTTCTCTCGTTTCTCTTCTTTCCCTTTCTTTTTTACTCTTCTTTTTGTAATTTTGACTGACGCCTTGGTAGTTTGGGAATGGAGGGAGGCGGAAGGCATGAGTATGGATATGAGAGGGGAGAGAGGCAGGGAGGAGGGAAGGGGGAAGGAGAGGGAGATGGAGTGGGAGAGGGAGAACAAATGAGAGGGAAGAGAGACAGGGAGCAGGTGGGAGGGAGGGGGGAGGAGAGGGAGAGGGAGGAATGAGAGAGAGAGAGAGAGAGAGAGAGAGAGAGAATGGTGGGAGACATATATAACGTCATGGTAACCACGATGTGCCCGTGAGCATGTGAGGATTATATTAAAGACCCGTTTCTGTGCACGTACCTGATAATATTACATAAGCTAATTATATGACAATAATTTACTGTGATATTGCGATGGCGAGATGATGATAATAAACTTATAAGACACACTAATGGGAAAACACTGATGATAATGATGATGATAATGCCACCACACCCTCTGCCTCTCTAAATAAGGTAAAGAAGTATTAGAAGATAACGAAGAATTTTTAAAAATAAAAAAGAAAGACTCACACGACAGACAGAGAAAAAGTGAGAGATAAAAAGAAAGAGAAAGAGAAAGATACACACGATGAACACACACACAAACGTGTATGAACTGCATTCATGTTGTCAAAGGTCAAAACACACAATCACACACACACACACACACACACACACACACACACACACACACAAACACACACACACGCAGAGAGAGAGAGAGAGAGAGAGAGAAGAGAGAGAGAGAGAGAGAGAGAGAGAGAGAGAGAGAGAGAGAGAGAGAGAGAGAGAGAGAGAGAGAGAGAGAGAGAGAGAGAGAGAGAGAGACAGCAGACAGACAGACAGAGATCCACAATCAAAACGGAAAACCCGAAAGAATGTGGAGGGACAGGAATTAAAAGTAAAACATCGCCACTAAAAACAAAAGTCGCGATGAAGGTCCCTGATAACACACGTAAGGAGGAAAGAGGAGAAGGAGGGTCGGAATGAGGAGGGGAGGAGGGGGGGGGGGAGGTGAGAGGGGAGTAAGAAAGGGATGGAACGAGGAGGATGAAGTAGGGGTGGGGGGAGATGATTGTGAAGCGAAGGAGGAGACGGAGGAGGAGGAGGAGAAGAAAGAGGAGGAGAAGAAAGAGGAGGAGGAGGAGGAGGTGGAGGAGGTGGACGAGGAGGAGGAGGAGGAGGAGGAAGGAGGAGGAGGAGGAGGAGGAGGAGGAGGAGGAGGAGGAGGAGGAGGAGGAGGAGGAGGAGGAGGAGAAGGAGGAAAAGGACAAGGAGGCGTTGCGGTGGCGGACAAGAAAACGATGAGGGAAGGAGGCAAGTAGGAAGGGAGGGAAGGAGCGTAGACGGGAAGAAAGGAGGGAAAGGGGGAAGGAAATAGGACGGGAGGGAGTGAGGGGAGGGAGTGAGAAAAAGCAGGAAAGTAGAGAGCAAAGGAGGGAAGGAGAGAGAAAGAGGTGGAGAGAGGGAAAGAAGGAGAGAGGAAGGGAGAGAAGGAGGGAAGGAGGGAGAGAAGGAGAGAGGGAAGGAAGAAAGGAGAGAGGGAGGGAGAGAAGAGAGGAGAGCGGGAAGGAAAGAAGGAGAGGGAGGGAGAGAAGGAGAGAGGGAAGGAAGAAAGGAGGGAGAGAAGGAGAGAGGGAAGGAAGAAAGGAGGGTGAGAGGGAGGGAGGGAGGGAGGGAGGGAGGGAGGGAGGGAGGGAGGGAGAGGGAGGGAGGGAGGGAGGCCGCCATGCACAGGAGGGCCTCTCTAACTCGACTCTTAACTCTGCCGAACTTCGCTGCTGCTCTTCCCTCGGCGGAGATTTGCAAGTTCAACCTTCCACGCTGTTGCAACTCGAGCAAGAATCTTAATCTATTCCCCACAGCGTCGACGCAACACGATTTCGAATATCAAAAATATTAATATAAATTAAATGTAAATAAAAAGAGTGACTGCGCTCAGAAAAAACAACTAAAACAATAATGATTTACATAACTAAGCTAAATAGTCAAACATCCACCGTAAACAAGACACCCAATAGCCATAATAACTGAATAGCAAAAACGAATAATAACAATAATAATAATAACGCACAAAAAACAACAACAAAAGGGGAAAAATAACGAAAGAAATCACATCACCTCCAACAATCAAAATCAAAATCAAAGCAACCAATCAAGAGATAATAAATAAATAAATAAAAATTAATGAATAAATAACACCAGAGCGAAACTAGGCCTACAAAATCCCGGCCTCTGAAGGTTTTCCGCGTGCCAAGATTTCTGGCTCTCCCCACGTGGGTCAACAATGGATCAAAGCGCCAGGCCTTCGACGGAGGGGGGGAGGGAGAGGGGGGAGAACGGGGGGAGGGGGAGGGGAGGGGAGAACGGGGGAGGGGGAGGGAGAGAGAAGGAGGGAACGGGGGAGGGAGAGGGGAGGGGAGAACGGAGGGGAGAACGGAGGGGAGGGGGGGGAGGATGCTATGTATGAAGGAGCACTCGAACACGGGGGAGAAAAGACGAGATAAAGAAGGTTAAAAAGATGGAGGAGTTGGAAGACGGGAAGAGGAACGGGAATGGGAGGAGGGGGAGAGAAGAAGAGGAGGGGAGGGGAGGGGAGGGGAGGGGGAGGAGGAAGATGAGGAGGAGGAGGAAAAGGAGGAGGAAGAGGAAGAGCAAGACGAGGAGGAGGAAGAGAAAGAGCAAGACGAGGAGGAGAGAGAGGAAGAGGAAGAGGAAGAGGAAGAGGAAGAGGAAGAAGAGGAAGAGGAGTAGGAAGAAAAAAGGGAAAAAGAGATAAAAAGAAAAAGAAAAGGAAAAATAAGAAAAAGAAATATAGAAAAAAATAGGAAGAGGGAAAGAAGGAGAAGGAAAGGGGAGGAGGAGAACAAGGGAACAAGATGATCAAAGAAATTTTTTTAAACAAACATGAAGTCAAAGATAACAAAGATTAATCACAACAATAATCACTCATATAACCCCATACCTTACAAGAAAAGAGATTTGCGTCAGAGAGAGAGAGAGAGAGAGAGAGACAGAGAGAGAGTGAGAGCGAGAGACAGAGAGAGAGAGAGCGAGAGAGGGGGGGAGAGAGAGATGAGAGAGAGAGAGAGAGAGAGAGAGAGAGAGAGAGAGAGAGAGAGAGAGAGAGAGAGAGAGAGAGAGAGAGAGAGAGAACGAGTGAAAGAGAGAGAGAGAGAGCGAGAGCGAGAGCGAGATTGAGACCGAGATCGAACACAAGCACAAGGCTCCACCCAAACCAAGACCCAACATGAAGCATAGCATTGAGATTTGCCAAGATTCTCCAGAGAACAACCACGACGAACCACCCGCCCAGGAGCAGACCACCCAACCACGACCGTCAACACAACGACCATCCTTCAGTCCATTCACACATACATCAACCATCGACCAACCCACAGAAAACACTCCACTGACCTCGGTTCCGTAAGCAAAAGAGAAAGACAGAGCGAATTCGTCATCGTCACCCACAAATGCAGTTCCAAAAATACAATACAATCAGTGTATTTGATCTTTATTGCTCAACCTCATGATCGCTAATACTCGGCCCTTTTAGAGCGAATGACTGTATTATCGCAACCAATCATAAAGCAAGTGGCCCCTGACGTCACGGCCAATGGCCAGAGCGCATTTTTATCAATCCAACGACTAATCTGTGAAATTCAGTTTAATTAAAAATGCAACGCCGTGTTATAACCCCCGTTGTGCATTGGGGCTTAATGTACAATTTCCTTTTTTCCCTCTCTCTGTTTTTTATCCGAAACTATTTCCATATTCATTGAGAAAACAGAAAAGTCAGTCTTATTATTCTAATCCCGGTGGGACGTTGATCGAATTTAAACAAACGAATCTAATTTAATCTAAACTATTTAATTTCCTGAAGCACAAGTAAATTCTCGTGATTAAGCTGCGCTTTTGCGTTTCGCGTTCCCGTCATTTTATCAACATGACTGAAGGCTTCGTGTGCGTACACTGCATGTGCATGTACGAATGCGTGTACTTGCTGATCTATGTCTGGGCGACGAAATTCAAACGTGTTAAGAAAATGAGAGAAATCCCGTGATACAAAAAGTATGTTTAGTGATTAGTAAGCAGTTTCGAAGTCCTGAACTTCATTTTCAGATCAAATTCTCTCTTTTAATAAGTTTATTTTGTGCAATCGACAGCGGATCTCCCTGACATACATATATGCATGCATATATACAGTATGCTTGTTTATATAATTTATATATATATATATATATATATATATATATATATATATATATATATATATATACATATATATGTATATATACATATATATATATATACATATATATATGGATTTATGTATATATGTATATGTATATGTATAGGTATGTGTGTGTGTGTGTGTGTGTACATATGTATGTATGTATATATATATATATATATAATATATAATATATATATATATATATATATATATATATATATATATATATATATATTCACGCACACAGATACATTTAAAAAATGCACCTTTGGGCATACTGAAATTGAAATATTCGCAAAATAATGAAAAAGAAAAAGGAGCTGAAAAAAATGCCCTGATAAATATGCTGACGAGAAAGAATGTGATAATGAGGCACGGAAGTTCGCAAGAAACGGGATAAGAGATAAGCTTCCGCCCCAAAAAAACCAAAAGGAAAACGGGGGG